>NC_043994.1:11941412-11958912 GCF_902150065.1 Myripristis murdjan | reverse complement strand
ATACAATTCTCTTCTCTACAATTTCTAATTAATATAAAATAAACAACTTACCAGTCATAGCTGTCTGCTGTCAAACACACAATGCATTATAACTACCGCATTATAAATACCGTGTTGGACTTCTAAAAAATCAACAATCTCTCTTTTTTGTTGTAAAACTGATGAAGTGGATATGAAACATACAGTCTTTTTCTGTGGTGGTGAGGTTTCACTTTATTTCCTTCTTTTCTTTGTGTCTCCAGCCATGTTGTCCATCACTGCCCAACCTAACTACCCAGTTCTTCTTTATTATGCATACCAACAAACTGATTTTGTTGCTGATGAACATAAAAATGCATCACTTCCTGCCTGCCAGATGACTTTTCCCAGGAAACTCCTATCTGACAGACAGACTTTTTAAACCGGGTACAGGTTGACTGCTGTGTTATATCAATTGGTGATAGAGAACACAAAAAGTTTCGTTTTTGAAAATGTTGAATATTATTACTTTTAATGCTTCCATATCTCAGAGTTTCAGGCACACTATAGCATCTGCAAGTGCTCATTTATGAAACACTGATGTTGAAATCTGTAATACAGATTACCGAAATTCTGATACACCATTTTTTGCTTACTACTGTCTGTAAGATATTTGCTTGTTGAGAAAAATGTTTTTTAATCAGTTAGCCCTAATATAGTTACTACAATTCTATTAAATTGTAAATATATGAACATATCAATGAAACTAAAAAAAAAAAGCTTTAGACTGCTGCTCCACTGTGGTCGACCAAGCCCCCAAGCCTAGTGTGTGTGATGTGCATGAACGTGTGGCACTGTATGCCACCAAATAATATACAATAGGTCTGTCTTTCCCCTTTGTGTGTGTGTCCGTGTTCTCTGCCTCCCTCCGTCTGTCCATCTCTGACTCGTCCTGTGTCTCGGTGGCCAGATAACCTCCACCTGCCTCTGCTCGTCCTCCGTCTCCCCTCGCCCATTCTTCCATCTCTGTTTCCATCCGTTCATCCCTGGGTGTCCCTATTCAGCCACAGAGATGGACTTGGTCCGACTCTCTGCCTTTCTCTTCTTCACTCGGCATTGCCTTTCAGTGTAGGAGAATGAGGAACACACACACACACACACACATGCACACAGGCACAGACTTTGTGTTCGCCATCCATTTACCTGACTCAATGCCTCTATTCTCTAGCTTCAAATTGACCGTCGGCTGGACAGATGGACGGATGACCCAGGGTGGTCCCTCCTTCTCTCCTTCTTTCTCACACAGAGACGCACACACACACACACACACACACACACACACACACACACACACAAATAGAGGTATGCCCATAGCATTCTTTTGAGAACACAAATATAACACAGATATGTGTTTGGAATACACCTTTTCTTCATTTTTTATCCCTAACCTCGTTTCACTTCCTTCCTCTTGTCTCTCTATCACTCTCTCTCTCTCTCTCTCTCTCTCTTGCTCACACACAGAGAGAGAGAGAGAGAGAGAGAGAGAGAGAGAGAGAGAGAGAGAGAGAGAGAGAGAGAGAGAGTTTGGTCGAGCAAAAAAAGTCAAAGTAAAAACTATAGTAATGGAGAAATGAACCTGAACTGAGGCTAAAATATAACATAAATCTGTATAAATCTGTAAGAGTTTTTCTTACCATTGTTCCTGTCAACGAAGTAAGGAGACAATTACAACTGCCCTCTGAAAGTTGACAAGTCAAATTGTGAGCGGTGTGAGATGAATAGTTGATTTTTTGTATTGAAAGGCCAACTCTGGAAATTGCGAATCAGGTACAGCCTTAGAGATAAATCTAAATAAAATAGTGAATGGGCCTACATCAGGTCAGCTATCAATGCCACCTGCCCACTCAATTCTCAGTTCTGTATCAGTGTGTGGAGAAGACAGAAATACTGGCCCAAAATACCAAAACATCAGTGAAACAGGATCAAAACCTTGACACTCAAACATGAGATGAGGCATAAACCATAAAGTGAACTTTCAAACTCAAGGCAGCATAAAGACTAAAATGCAAAGTGGCAATCATTATAGGAAGTTGTCATCTCATACTGGCTTGTCCCTTGCTATTAACAGCACCCCATGTGTAACAGCCTTCACAGAAAACTGTTAAAATAGCTTGTGATAGTAAAAATAAAATGCTTTAATAACACCCCCAGTGCATGTGTCAGTAAAAACATGCAAAGCAGTCATTTGTTTAAGTGTACCTGTGCATGTTTTCATAGAAGAAATGTATGGAAGATGAATTTGATCATTTCCATTCAAAGTATGATGCTGAGCACCCACTATCAAACTATCACTATCATTTGTAGTGTCAAGAAAAATCCACCTAGTTTGATAGTTACATCGCCCAACTACTATATGCATAAAATATTGTGAACACCTACTACAATCTTCAAGTCATGTCTAGAAATATAAATCCGCAAAGTGTTTGGGATTGTGAAGTGAGAAATGTGCTGCCGCTCTGGTTTTGGTTCTGTATGAAAAGCCTGGCCTCAACATGGCATCCTATCGCTGAGCTCTTGTATCATACATAACTGCGGCTTTGTCAACAGTCTGTGGGTCAGATCTTTTCCATCTGAGGTTAATCCCACAGAGAGAGAGAGAGGGAGAGGGAGAGAGAGAGAGGGAGAGAGAGAGAGAGAGAGAGAGAGAGAGGGATCCCAAACCTGAATATTACCAGAGCTCAAATCTGCTCACAGTCAGATGCCACTACTCACATCTCACACCCTCACACAGAGGGGTTTGCATGTCAAGATAAGCTGAAGAGCGAAAGGGAGACAAAACACACTCCTGTGCAGTACGCTGAATGGCAAATGCACACACACACACACACACACACACACACACACACACACAAACACTTTCATACAGTACATACTTTTATAAGCATGCATTTTCACACACATACAACCACAAAGAGCCATACACTGTACACACACACACACACACACACACACACACACACACACACACTCACTGGCAGAGGAGCTCATCTGTGTGCTGTCTCCTCTCTTCTCTGCAGTAGGCAGATAAGTGCCATAGTCAAACCAGTGAGAGAAACGCTGCACTAGATAGGCCCCGTAGGTACACTCGCAACCCGACATCGGCCTTTTGTCTGTGTGTATGAGCATGCCTGTGTGAGTGTGTGTGTGTGTGTGTGTGTGTATGGGTGTGTATGTGTTTTGAAAGGGACAAGCAGAAATGAATTTTGAAGTTTGCTGTAATTCTTGAATATCAATTAAATTGGAATTCATTAAATCATCAAAATGTTACACTGCAGCTGTCCAGTGATATTTACGTAGAATAAAAATGATTATATATTTAATCACTAAATCAGAAATGCACTTTTTAAAAAATACTCAGGCTAATGGTATTCAAAAGTGTGTTTGTTCTGCCTTTCTTAGCAGCAGTATAGTAAACATCAGCATCAAATTTGATCAAATAGTTGCTGGTTCTGAGAGGAGAACTCTTTTGGTTTCCTTTGCTTTTGTTGACTTTTTACAGTTGTATGTTTCTTGCTATTCACTTCATTCTGTTCCCTTCTCTCCTGTATCTTTCCTTTTTGTAGACTAGCCTCAACTGTCCTCTCCCGTCTTGAACATTTGGAAAACTATTTGTGCTGCCAAAATGATTCTGCTATATGGTACAAGCCTAAATAACCATTTTCTGGTTGTCTTTAGTAGTCTTTTTGAGAGCGGGCAGTCACATGCCCTATATCCCTCTGTGTTACTGTCTCTGCCCTCTGCCCTCTGACAGCCTCAGAAGCCCTCATGACCTGTATAATCATGTGTTTACTGTGTCTGCTCAGGGATTAATAGACGACCCCCAGCCTACCAACAGACGGAAACAAGAATGAATTCAATAAGTCAGTGATAACTGGTATGTTTTATAGTCTTGTCATTGTTTTGCCTCACTTTATAGCCTGTGCCTGTGTCAGAGCAGCTGCATATGAAGACAGCATGCTGCCGAATTTGTTAAACACATCTCTGTTAAACATCTCAGATCTTGCTAGTTGCTTAGTTTACTTTATCTTATCCCTTCACCAGTCAACAACATCCTTCAAATAGTGATTTTATAAAGTGTTTCCAACCTAATTTATAACCTAATCATACCCACCACGCTCCCTACTACCATGAGTTGCATGATGACTGATGCCTGAGAGAATGGTTTAATTTAATTCAGCTTGGTTTCTCAATGATAAAACATCTTTGAAATATGCCTTACCTCAAGACATACCAGCAAAACAACCAGGTTTTCTCTGGCCAACATTAATTACCAATTTTTTTTTTTTAACAGTGTTATTGTTTATTGCCAGTTGTAATAATTGATTTTGCCCAGGCTACTAACAATGGCACATTATGTAAAAGTGCACAGCAAGCACTTTTCACACAGTGAAATACCCACATTGCACTGTGTTTTTTTTCTTATAGCTGCATGACATGCAGCAGCTGGTCTATCCATGTGTAAATAAATCATAGGTTTTATCCAAACATAGTAATTACATGTTATTGTGTGACTGATGATTGCGGTGCTTACTCATCATTTGCCACTGGTAATGAAGTTTTTCGATGCAGCAGCATAGGCTCTGCATTTTGTGTAAACGGGTTCTAATTTATGATCATAGGCTGTCAAATTTAAAACATAAAAAACTGTCAGTGCCAGATGCTAATGTTCTGCTGACAGCTGCAAATTGGCTCATACTTTTTACAACATATGTTCGACTGCTTCCCATTCCCTAACACCCACACTAGTATTTCCTCTAGAAATGTTTCTTAACAGGGTGGAAATATCCCTGAAAAAGACGACACGATAGCATTTGAGTTATCAAGTACCAAGATGGTTGGATGGTTGTATATGTTTTGTGTTTGTGTTTTTTACTGTTGCTACTTTACTACTTATATAAGCAGTTGTGAAATAGTGATACAGTCATCTGGAGTGATGATATGTATTACAAATGGGACTTTATGTTTTGATATCAGATTTTCCTTGTTTAGTTTTTCGAGTCCTCTTCATTCCAGCTGCTTTTTGGTGGCACATTGAGGAATCCCTCTGCCTTAATTTGTGGTTTTGGACAAAAAATGGTCATTGACGACCCTTCGTTTAATGATGATGCTGCTAATGAGTTGCTCTGTGAAAACAAAAACTAAAACACTTTTTTTCTGTATTTATTCTCAATAAAAAAAAATGACATGAAAAAGTCAGAGATTGACTAATAGACAGGCACAAATAAAGTTGTGCCCCTTTCACCATCAACAGACAGACAACCTAACAGGCAACTAAGCTGCTTTCATGAGAAGTCCGACTCCCTCTCATAAATTTCTAAGCACGGTGATAACACAGCGTTCACAGTGTAACCTTGGAAGAAATGAATGCTTTCAGGAGAAAGAAACTCTTAATTTCCTCCATGGGCATACCAAGGAAGACAGCGTCCATTTTCCTGAGTGGACACAGTAAATGCCGTGTTGGTGAAATTGAAGTCCTTCTTACTAAAACTTGACTAAGACTAATGTAAAATAAATGACTAAAATTGGCAAAAAAAAAAAAAAAAAAAAAAAAAAAAAAAACATGTTTCAAGCAGTGACTAAGACTAAAGCTAAAATTCAAATACCTGTAAAAATTAACACTGCTGTGAACCTCTTTGATTTCTGTCTTCCAAGATTTGTATCTGTCTCAGTGCAGTCGTGTGACCTGATGTGGTATCATACAGTCGAGCGCTGCTCTGAAGAGCTCCATTGATCTGTACACTGACCGATAGACCCATGGACTGCTGCAAAGCCCTCTGGGGAAGGAAAAAAAAAACAGCACAGCAGTTTATCTCCTAGCAACATAAGACTATCCTGAGGTTGTTCTTTCTTCTTTCTGTGTCAGTCTCTCTCTTTTTCACTTCCTCTTTCTCTCTTTTCTCTTTTTCTCTGCCTCCTTAGACCCAACAGCCACTTGAATGGACTCTTTTTTTGACTGCTGCTACTCTCTCTCTCTCTCTGTGTGTGTGTGTGTGTGTGTGTGTGTGTGTGTGTGTGTCCCTCAGGGGTCCCTGTGCATGTCCATCTCGGTGCTTTCTACCATGCAGGATAAAAGCCTTTCAGCTGTGACTGCTGCCAAATAAGCCCCTGCCACACCACCGCAGCTCCACTCCAGCACCAGTTAACTATCACACTGCTGTCATTAGAGAGAGGGAGGGAGAGAGAGAAAGAGAGAGAGGGAGAGAGAGAGAGAAGGAGGGAGGGAGAAGGAGAGAGAGAGAGAGGGCAAGAGAGAGATGCTGAGGATGAGAGGGAAAGGAATAGCAGGCTCAACAATCTGGGTCACAAGATTCAGGCGACTGAGCAGCAGTGATATGTTTCTGATCAGGCACTGGTGTGGACAGACGGACAGGAGCCTCTCCTTCAGCACTTGCTCAGAGAAGACTCTGGACATTCTTGCATGTTCGCACGAGTAGCGTTTCGGTGCCTAATAAAGGCTGCATGCACTGACTACCCTACAATTAAATATTAGATTAAGAGCATGGGCTGTGTTTGGTCGTGAAGTAGTGTTAGGGGATGAAATAGATTATTTTATAGAGTTAAGGTAGTTCATGTTAAATTAAATACTCTAAAAAATCTTTTTCCTCTGGAGTTATTCAGAATAAGGTTTGTCAAAAGTATTATGCACTGTGAAGACATTTGAACTCCTTAGCAGATCCTTAAATTTTTTTTTTTTTTTTTTTTTTTTTGGTTATCATACGTGCAAAAGACACCATAGCAAATAAAATGAGTGCCAGCACGCAGATGATCAGGTGAAGCAGTGTGGTGGGGGGTATGCATGCTTAGTGTGAATAAAGCTATAATGACTTTAAAACCTCACCCTGATGACACCAGAGTGCTGTTTTAACAGTGTTGTTGTAAGTAAAAAAAAAAATCACTGTACAAAATATTTGATTTGTGCATGGGCTTAGCCACCACTATTAGGAAATCACTGAGCTACTTTCTGCTATTTGAATCAGGCAGCCTCAATCTGGCTCCTGTTTACTTCTCCACACTACCTGGTGTACAAGTGTGTTTCCTTCATGCTGATGGAGCTCTGGACAACACAAAGCCATACCATAAGTGAACAAACAAATGCATCAAGAGTGGGTAAAGATAAGAAAAGTTTGGGAACTGTCAGAAATGGATTAATGATAATTTAAGCTATGATAATACTTCACATGCTCCGTTTTAGTTAGGATCTCCAAAATTCCTGGCGTATCAACTCAGTATTAGGAGGTCCTTTGCTTATCCAACCAGTAAGGGCTTAAGTTGTGGCTTCCCAGTAACATCCAAGTATCACCTTACCTTAAAGGGTTTAAGTAACTGCTTCCCCAAAGCATCTGGCTCGAGGGCTTAATGGGGCATTGTATTATCTAACTCTTGCGGCAGCAATTTATGGCCAGTGCAAAACATCCAACTTATAGGGTTAAAGGGCAGTTACTCTCTTAACCTCCCCCACTAACCAGATCCCTCACTCTGGCTTATAATCCAGGTGGACGGCCTATGAATCAGGGGCTCTAAGTGGCTTTTAGCAACTAAGTCGTTTAACAGATGAGACACCTCTCCTGCATGGCCCACACAGGCGACAGGTAAGCCCTGTATAGGATAAGACAGGTTTCACATACAGACCCGATTGACCTACAGCACCAAAAGCTGCCTTTATATTATCTATGCATCAGGGAAAGGATAGCTCAGATGGTTAATTTAGTGGTGTACAGTATGATAATATTTAGCTGTACATTTCTGCCGTTTGTAAGCAGTTCTTTCCTGAGTTGACTCGGGAGTGAACTGACCTTAAGTTGTTAGTAGAATTCATTAATTGATTCTCACACCAACGTACAGGGGGAGTTGAACTTGAGCATTGAACATGAACATATATCCGCCTGTAAACTATTGTGCCCTGATCCTAGCCGAGTGTCAAGGTGATGTAATTGACAGTAAGCTACTGGGTCTTTATTAAACTATAGTCCTGGGACAGCATGCTGTCCGTGGCCCCTTAAGCCCTTTGGAAGTCTCAACCCCTCACCTCCAACTAAATCCTATATTCCTAACCCTAACCCCGGCTCTGTGGTATGTGTGTGTTTAATCACTGTGTGAAACAGTGCCATGCATGTGTGTGTCTGTTTACATATGCTTTTATTAACTTATTTTTGTGAGCATATGCCTTCACACATCCCTGTTTCCCTCCTGTGTGTGTGGGTGTGTGTGTGTGTGGGAGGGTTTGGGGGCCGGGGGGGTTAACAGTGCTGTTAATGATCGGTTTGCCTGTGGGGTCACCAGGCGGTCAGTGTTTGGAATCATTTTAAAGGTTCCTTAAGCCACTTTTTCTAATGTGGCCTCTGTGTGACCCAGTTAAACCCTGTCCCGGCCTGGTGTTACCCTACCCCGGCTAAAGCTTTCTGCAGGCCTGTGGAGGCTGTTAGGCTGCAGAAACTTGAGGAGTTGCATCTTACAAAACATACAAAATGAGATATCCAGGATTTGATATTTGTGAACCATATGTGAGAATTATAATTGACAGTGTACAATATTTGTCTGATAGTAATATTTTAGAGGATGCCATATTTAGCCTTTTTTAATAACTGATCAGTGAACTAGGTGTCATCCAAAATGTGGAAAAACAAACAAACAAACAAACAAACAAAAAAAAACAACACAAAAAATAAGATATTGTTTGTGACACATGGTTGAGCAAGCAAAGAATGTATTAGGCTAAGGTTAGGCAATTAGAGTAACTTTGATGAAAGTTTGGCTTGAGGTTGTGTTTAAGTTTGGCAAGTGAAACAGTTTTATTTAATTCAGGTTCTTACTCATATATTGTAGTGGTATTTGCTGCTCCACTCAAGTATCATAGAGTCTGCAAGTTTTTCAACTCATTGCCTGTCTGAAGAACAAACCCTTCAACCAAAATGTTCTTATCTAAAATAAATGAAGTGTACCAGGCCCAGCAAATAACATGATTTTGAAAAAAAAAAAAAAAAAAAAGTTTTGAGAGCTGCACAACCACACTTATTGGGGTTCAGTGTTGATGCTCCTTTCCAGCCCTCTTGCTTTTTAACTGTTCAGACTGCTATGCTTCTGTATCACTCAAACACTGGCCTTTATAACAGAGACGGAGTTTACTGATCAAACTTGGAGGATCTATTACACTCCTGGAGTGGAGATAGCATAGCAGATATATTGGTAAGAATATGGGTAAATCACTTTAAAGTGTGCTAATATCACAAAGATGTACAGTTGTCCCTCGCTATAACGCGGTTCACCTTTCGTGGACTCGCAGTTTCGCGGATTTTTTTTCGTGCAATTTTGCATGTTTTTTTTTTTTTTTTTTTTTTTTTTTTTTTACAGCGCTTTGTGTTCTGCGTCCTGATTGGCTAAGGGACTGTAGACCATTGTCAATCAATCTCCTCCGTGCTGTGTTTCCTGTACAGTACAGAATGCGTTCATTCTATAATAGGCTACGGGACTTCTATGAAGGTTTGATCTTTGAGAGTGTTTAAACAAGAGAGAAAAGTGAGGAAATGTTAATGCCTGTCTGAGAAAAGTGTATAAAGTGTGTAGTGAGGGGTTTTACAGCCTTAAAACATCTGTAATAATTGTAAAAAAATAAAGCTGACTACTTCGCGGATTTCGCCTTTTGCGGGTTATTTTTAGAACGTAACCCCCGCGATAAACGAGGGACCACTGTATTACATGTATCAAGATGTATTTTGTGAATCTCTCTAATAAAGACGAATAGAGCTTAATACTTACATTACACTACCTTACATACTGTATGCCTAAAAGGCTTATTTGAAGTCCTTATTTATGTGTTGAGCTAATGCTAGTTTTTATATTCAAAATAGCCAATATTAATATTCCACATATAGCCAATGATCCAGCTTCCTGTGTTAGCTTCCCATATACAGAAATGTGTATAATAATAGTAGACCCAAATTATATTCAAATACAGACGAATATGGTCTAATTTAGAAGAATAAACACACGCGCGCACACACACACACACACACACACACACACAATTCTCCGTGACCCTTGCCTCTGCTCCTCACATGCACTGACAGCTGGAATGAAGTCGTGAGCAGAAAATTGGGAAAAATTAGGAGCAATTAAATCGCAGTTGGACAGTCCAAATGGAGGGGACAAGGAGACAGAGAGAAAGAGACAGAGGGATGGAGGGAGGGAAGAAGAGAGTGTTAAGCCGTCTAAAAGTGCTGGATGCAGAGTAGGGACCGAATTAATCATGATCCGTGTCCACAAGTGTTCTTTATCTAACTTTTACCTGGTTTGAGCTTTGATCTCTTCGCAGGGTCCACTGCATCTCATAGAAACAGTGAACATGTGCAACATTCAAATCTGTATCTTGTTGATGAAATTACAAGGCCAAGTTGATTAAATTCATGTGTCTTAATATGTCTTGTTTTGCTTGTTAAATTAATTTAATAGAGACCAAATCTTTTTTAAGTGAGCCCTGATATTTTGAAGCTCTCTCACACCTCACATAGAGAGTTTCCCACCAACCTCCACATTCGTGGATGGCGATGGAAGGCTTGTGGTGTGGAACACTTGCTGTGATTATCATGGTTAATATGGCATTTGCATAGGCATTTCTCTGGCTTTTCCTTACACTGAACAAATACCAGATCAGGTGTCACTTTTATCCTAGTCTCATTGGGCCAGATGTAGGTCTTTTTGAGAGATACAACCGGAAATGTTTAGCTTGACAAGTGGTTGTGGATGCCACCAAGAGCAGCTAGTGATACTCCTATGCTGATGGGCTGTGCTTCAATAACCTAAATACCCCTTTGCTTGTCCATGTAGTTAATATGTTCACAAATATGATTTGAATCACAGATCATACCAATGCTATATATCTAGTAAACTATCAGGTTAAAAATGGATGTTATATTTTTCAATGAAATTGTTTATTTTCCAGTTGTGGGTACTGTGTGTATTTGGAACACTGCACTGTTCCCACCCATGTTCAAGCCAAATTTCCAGGCATACACTGTAGCAAAGAGAATGACTGGAGTCAAGTCTGTTTTCTCCTGGTTTTCTGCTAGTTTACACATGACTTTACACATAAATCTACCCATGAACAGATGCACCAAAAGCCTCGTATTAATGGCATCAGAGTCAATCAGGACAGACACGGGGGTACCAGAGAGTCAGAGGCAAAGCAACCATAGAGAGAAAGGAATGTAGGTTTAGATGTAAGTTTGAACAGACTAGGAATCGGTCAGCCAGTCATTCAGGTAGACAGAGACAGTAGACAGTGTGTACGTACACCGTTTCATTTCAATACATATTGCTGTGACAGTGTGAACAACACTGTATGATGTGTGTATTCATGTCTGAGACTCTCCGAGGCGTAAAACTCTCCACCTTTTCTCTTTCTCCCGTTCTGCCATTTCATGCTGTAAGATACTCTGGAACTGCTATAGGGCTGGTTTGGTGAACAAGATTTTTACAGTACAGGCACAGGAGTGTCCCTAATCGCCCCGACCTTTCCTAAAAATTGTAGGAGAAAACACTGAGCAGGAGAGGTTAACAAAGCAGGGCAGGAGGAGGGGTGAGCTGACATGTAAAATGGAGGGGAGAAGAAGAGAGTGGCGCTTTTTGACAGCGGAGGTGAGGGGTCAGATGTAATCAGCACCTCTGTAATTCCTCTCAGCAAGTCAATTCTCTGTTTGTTTGTTTTTAATATTCTCTCCCCTCCCAACCTGTGTGTGTGTTGGAGTTGGGCAGGGGGGCAACTGAGGAGATGAGAGGCTGACTATCAGATGGTGTGTGAATGTGTGGTTAACCTGCTTGCAGCTGTGGTTTGGTTCTTAAATTAATTTTATGTTTTTTGGCTACATTGGAATAAATTGTTGCATTTTTATCTCTGCATTTATGTGTTTGTGGGGGACGGAGGGTTAAGTAGATGTATTTGGCAAAAAATCTCTTAACCTACATGTCTTTTCTCTTTCTTTATTCCCTGTCTCTCTCCTGCCCCCTCCCATTCTGCCTGTCAATCATTCCTGTTGCCATGGTGATGGTGAGCTATGCATTAACATGGAAATAGCATATTAGGTATGCTTGAGTTTGTGTGTTTGCCATGTGGCATATGTTATGTTTCAACCATGTGTCTGGTGCTTGTGAGTTGTGAGTTAACCCCCTCGTTTGTGTATTTGTGTATGTACTGTATGTGTGTGTGTGTGTGTGTGTGTGTGTGTGCATGTGCATGTGTACAGACAGGTACACTCTGACCCAACTGACTCACTAAATTTCCAGTTCATCTCTACTCTCTCTCCCTCTCTCGCTTTCTATCTCACCCATTCACTCACTCACTCTCTGTCTCACACACACACACACAGCTGTCATTTACACATAACTGACTCCATACCCGCTGGGTAACGATGTCACATGACATATGATGCCTGTGCTCACAAGCCACATCAGTACACTAACCAGCTTCTTCTCCCAACAACGGGCCTGTATGTATGTGTGTTTGTTTGTGTTTGTGTGTGTGTGTTCAGCAGTCAGAGAGCGTTGTTGACGAAACAACGGGGTTGATAATTGGACATGTCCTTCGAACACACGCAGACATGCGGTGTCCCCTCCCCACCGAGGAGCTATAAACATGTAAATGAGAACAGCGCTGCTCACCTCCTGTTCCACTCCCTCGTTCCTCCCCTCCATTCCATCACTCATCACTCTGTCCACGCTGCAATCAGCCTCTCCAGGAGAACAGGACATCATCTAGTTGGGTCTGGCAGGGACACCAGCTGAATCCTTAGGCAAGCAGCTCTGCATGGTAATTAACATGCCTTGCGGGGACAACATGCAGCGAGGTGGACACGAAGCTGAAGGACAGCTCAGCTGTCGGAGTTTGAATCAAACAGAACAGAAGAGGGCTTCATTGTCCGACACAGGCTACAAAATCACTTTGGTGTCACCTCAAACATCATGAAAAAAAGTTTTAGCAACACAAAACAAAAGTGTGACCTCACAGATCATGGTCAGAGCAAAACAGTACAGGACAAGGACAAGTCACAGTTTTTGACAAGTTTTGATGTACAAGTCGGCTGCATGAGGCACAATAACCTCTTGTAGACCTTTTTTCCTCTGCCAAAGGTATTCTAAAATGCTGTGCAAGTCTACTGTGCAAAAATATGATAAAATATTCACTACAAACCATCATGACTGTACTTTTTTATCATTTGGAGACACTTTTTATGGCCCCAAATTAAATTACTGCCGCTTGCTTCTTGTGGTTGCTCACTCGACTACTTCAGTTTTTTAAATAGAGTTAGAAGGAAGACACTCCCGTAAGAGCTGAAAGCCATAATGAAAGGAATGTCTGTGTGGGATGATGAAATCCAAACTGCAATCTGATTACGGAGGTCACATTTTACCGTCAAGTGGGGATGCAAACAATATCTCGCCTGGTGAGACCGGATAGCTGACTTCCAGTTTCAGATGTTGCATGAAAAGACAAATATATTTGTTGCCTTTACTCTTATTTTCCTTGCTTCCTTCAAGTTATGTCCAGCCAGCCAGTCACATACTGTAGCCTTAATTTATCCAGTCATTCAACCATCCAGCCAGTCAGTCGGACGGCTTTCCTGCCACTCATTCAGTCAGTCAGTCAGTCAGTCAGTCAGGTAGTTAGTCAAACAATATTTCAATCAATGTAGGCAGTCAGTCGTCTATCTTCCTGCTCCTCTGTAATAGGCAGTATTAGACTAAGCAGTGTTGACGAGCTGTGCCAGTAGCAGTGTTGCATCTACACAGAAAAGTCTCCATCAGGATCCATACAACACCGGCAATTGTGGCGTCTGCGGGGCCACGGAAAAGGTAATTTGAGCAAAAGAAAATGACACCTTAGAAAAAAAAAAGAAAGATCGAGTGGTGGAAAAGAAAAGCCGAGCAGAGAAAAAAGGAGGGAACAAATACATGGTGATTTACGCAAAAGTCCAAATGACAGGGAATTGGCCACAGACACCTGACTGTGTTATTATATCACCATCAACAACGCCACGCTCCTCTGCTGGGGGGGAGAGAAGGCAAAAGGTAGAAAAGAAAGGAATAAAAAAAAAAGAAACGAGTGAAGATCTCCCCGACACAAACAAAACCCCCCAAACAAGCGTGTTTTCTTTTGGCTCGTGCAGCAGGCGCAAGGCTATCAATTCAACCTCCCTGGGTTTTATTTATTTATTTATTTTGAAACGCCACCATTGCCGCTCAGCTCTCATTGTTGTCGTATTGTTTGCCAGGGGCCAGGGAGAGGAGAGAGTATCGAGAAGAAGAAGGGACAATTTGATAGATGTTTGTTGATATCTAGACCACTAGGGCTCTGATTGCCTAACATTAAACCAGCAATAACAGGCCAATCATCCCACTTACACCTCCACACGCCAAGCAGTCGAATTGGATCAAACTGGCTTTTTCTCTCTGTCACTTTCTCACTCATCCTCTCTCTCTCTCTCTCTCTCTCTCTTCCTCTCTCTCCCTCTCTCTCTCTCTCTCTCTCTCTCTCTCTCTCTCTCTCAGTCGATCCCTTGCTCTTTTCTCCTCTCTCCTGACATGCTTATTAGCTGATATTGATCCAGGCCGGTCAATTGTCAGCTCCTCTCATCCGCACCATATTGACAGCATAATCAGGGAGAGAGGAATGGATGGAGAGACAGAGAGAAGGAGGGAGGGAGGGGTGGAGAAAACGATAGACAGATGAAATTTTCTGTCGGTGGGTAAATTATTGGCTGGTGGCTTGTTGACCCACGGTGAGCTACTCATACCTCCTGGACACATGCACACACAAAAATTTGTGCACACCAACTCATGCCTACACAACACCCACACAGATTAAAGCATCGTGATATAGACTGTGCTGTTTTTTTCTGGTTATTTGTGGGATTATAATGGTACAGCAGGTGGGACAAACAGCTTTGGCCTCCAATAGAAAATAAAGATGGCAGTATCACTTCTGCCCTAATGATTTCCAGCACTGCTTGTGTACATCAACGTCTTTCCTTAAGGAGAGTGGTCTGAGTACCATGCATTTCGATATCCAGGGTTTAAATCTGAACCTGGATTTTGGTCGCATGCCATCCACCTCTGTCTCTCCCAAGCTTTCTTGTGTCTCTACAGCAATCTAATAAAGGTGCAGTGCCCATCTGTGGGTGATCTGGGCCATATTTAGATAGGACCCCAAAGAAAGCAAGCAATCTTGGCAAGCTAGCACCCAGTAAAATAGTAATTATTGACCGAGTGCTCCAATGCCTTCCTCGGGGTACCCATTCAGCCTCTTCCAAACTGTGCACAATGAACTGCTGCTGATGTGCAAGAAGCCCTCTTTATGTCTTTCCATCTATACTTGATACATTTCACTAGTCAGTGGATTAAAGTATGCTACACATGGCAGTACCAAGGTTCTTGACTCATTCCACCTTGTGAGTGTAATGGTGCCAAAGGTGGACCTGGATCTGTCATGAAGCGTCAAAACACTGTCAGGGTTTTGGATATGTGTGTACTTGTGTGAGGGGTTGCAGCTAGTTTCAGTGTTAATTAATGACAATGAAAGCTCATTTGCGAAGTGGAGAGAGGGGAGTGTCACATCTCATCTGTCCTATGTGCCACTTTTGTTGTGACTGTGCCACGGTCCCATGGTGGCTCCCCTGGCTGTCCTGCCTCGCTGCCCAGCTTCAGAGCTCCATCTCCAGGGACAGGAGCAGCTGGCATGGCCCCTCTCTCGCTGGAGGGCTGGCACCCATCTCACATCCCCCTCCACGCCTGTGTATATACACACACACATACACACACACACACACACACACACACACACATTTGCAAAGAAACACACACTGCCTCTTCTGCCCATTAAGTTTTAATCAGGCACTTAGCTGGGCATCTGTTACGGCTCTGTCCACTCGGTGTGTTAAGGACCTGTCGCCGCGGGTTACAAGCCTAACAGATCCACTGACTGATAGACCCCGGCCCACTTACCACCTGACGTCACCTCTATCTCTAACTGCACAGTTTACCCCTTAAATCACGGCATTTCAGTGTATTCAAGAGCATTTATGCCATATTATCCGTCTGTGCAAAAAGTACCCTAATGTGTTTCTCGTTAGAGTTTTTTGGTGTAAAATATGGAGAATGTGGACTAGTTGCCTCCCGTTACACCATATCACTTGAGATCATTTGACTTCATTGCTTTTGATTAATTTGAATCACAGCTCATCATAAAAAAGTTCAGCACAGGAGCGCGGCTGTTCTAATGCTGGCTATCTGAGAGCTTCAAGTATGATATGAGAGAAAGTTGGTCTTTCACCCTTTTTCTGCATTTCTACTGCACAACATACAACGAAGCACACACATACAGTACTAAGGGAAAAAGAAAGCTTTTACAAGCACATTCATCAACAAACCTCCACACAGGCACACACAATATTGCCCACTTTCTTTGATGTCATCCTTACTAGCTCAGATAACAACTCGCTGTGATTGTGTGTATGTGTATTGTGTGCATGTGTGTATAAACATAAAGTAGCATATGAGGTAAGCTAAAGTGAAGTAGCGTGTGGATAATGAAATGATGCCAATTCACCTGCTAAATGGTACCACTCCTGTTTCAAGGTTACTCAACTCACATCATTTAAAAAAGATGCATGGAGATCTGATGGAGTCTCTTTCTATGTGTGGGTGAGCGGAGTGCATTTGTGTGAGCCTATGGTGTGCTAGGTGTTTGTGTGTGTGTAGCATCTACTATAAATATGTGGAAAAAGGCGTGCTGTATCAGAAAGAGATGAGGAAGCAAGAGTGAGGACACTGAGGAAATCTGAGTGAGAGAGAGAAGAGATGAAGGGAGGGGAAATTGTGCCCTATAGTGTGTGTCAACCTAGGACATAAGAGAAACAAGTAGTATTATAGTAAAGGAGAGAATGAGTTGAGAGAAATGAGAGAGAAAGTGAGTAAAAGGTGAAGAGAGGGAAAAAAAGTCAAAGTTAGATGTTGAAGGAGAGACAGAGGGAGGGGAGAGGGAGGGGAGAGGGATGGGAGAGGGAGAGAGAGGGAAAGAGAGTGAAAGAGAGAGAGAGAGAGAGAGAGAGCCAGGTCACCTTGGCAGGTTCTCCATCGATCAGAGATAACAACTCGCTCCATTCCCTGGATACACACACACGCTAACACACACCCATGCACCGACACGCCCTATTGAGTGAGCAACCTTATTGAATCTGACATGAGGAAGTTGGCAAGTACCATATGCACTGCTTTGTGTGTGTGTGTGTGTGTGTGTGTGTGTGTGTGTGCATGCACACATATGGGATCCTACAGTATTGCAAAAAGGACAGTCTTCACTCCACACACTACACAAAAGCACACATTCTACACAAAACATTGTCTTTGCTGCACTCTCTCCATACACCCCATTCACACGCACGTCCCGTCTCCATCCGTCCTTCACATGTGTGCGCGCGCACACACACACACACAC
>NC_043994.1:11913912-11938912 GCF_902150065.1 Myripristis murdjan | reverse complement strand
GCCTTAATATCTTTGAGGTGGAGTACAGTGACAGCTGAAATGCATAACTGTAACTATTTCTATTGATAGGTCCACTATCCAAAATTGCTGCAGGTCAGTTTAAAGAAGAATCTTAGACTCAACTTAGAAAATGGAATGAGCATTAGGGCTGAATGATATGGTTAAAAAAAAAAATCATTTTGCAATTCATTTTACAGATATTGCGACACGATTCACGATTTTAGTAGGAATTATCTTTTTTTGCATAATATTTTAGATTTTCACTGAAAAGGCTATTAAAATGATGATGTTGTAATTATTGCTGGGTTCAAACATCTTACATCTGGAAAATATAATTTCTAGGCCAGGGCATCTCTGTAGCACTGTAATACTGAATCTACAACACTCATTTAATCTTCAAAAAATTACAGCTCCTGTGATTTGGATATTACATTTATTGATATTGCACTTACATCCATATTGTGATTTTGATAATATTTCGATTCGTTGTGCAGTCCTAGTCTTTATGGTTGTCATCACCATCCTGGTTCATGTGCTCATTCCACATTTTTGTCAGCGTAGTCTAAAGACTCCTCAACCCTCAGCAATATTGCAGAGTGCACCTTTTAAGAAGTTTGTTTTTGAAAGACAGTGTGTTAGGATACTTTTACATGTGAAGTATTTAGCCCATTTAAATGCTAGTGCATTCACCCTCTTTGGTGCAATTCATTTGGGCAGATGTCAACACAACAATCACCCCCAAAACAACCAGCCGCTTCTAAGTGAACCCTTGTGCGGTTCAATTACACTGAAAACACTGTTAAACCCTGATTCAACCAAATTGCAGGAAGTAAACCAAACACATGACATATTACTATTGTTACAGGTTGAAGTAGGAGCTTCTCTGCCTTCTCTGCTCTTACCAACCTCTGATGCAGCATCTTCGTTGGAAAGAGTGGATCAGTGCATTGTTGACAACCTGGAGTTTTAACAAGTGTTCATTCTGAACAACGACTTCAAAATGTGTTTGGTAGCAATGCCAAAGCAGGATTAGGCTACCTCCAGACGACCAAATGTTGCTGCAGTACTTACCAGCTTCATGTTTTCTGGGCCTTGGCTAATTTCTATGACTTCTTTCTTCTGCCATGTTTTGTTTATTTGATTGTCACAGCAGAGAGCCACACGAAGGCCGGGGCAGAGAGAGGATGACATGAAGAAAAGGGTCAGACTGGAAGATGGGGTTTATATTTTTGCCCCGTTCCATTTGTTTGTTTATCTGTTTGTTAGCACGGTATCCCAAAATGTTATTAAAGGATTTGCACAAAAGGGCGTGTGGCAGTGGATGTGACTTCTCAAGAGAAGGCATGTAATTTCCAAACTGATTCATGTAACACTGACGTTTGGTGGAAAGGTTGGTGATGAGGTGCTGCCTCAATCCTTATGTGTACATCATCTGACACTGCTGGTCTACAACAGGGTGTAGGAAGATACAAGATATAATAATATCACAAAACATTGTCCAGAATTAACGATGATGTCACGATACAGGCTAAAAAGTTAATAGAAAGACTTTCTAAATCAGCCACACACACATAATGGTTTAATGACTGAATGTATTAAACAAAAAAGATTATATTCAACTAAAAGCATGAAAAGTAAGAGTTGAGAATTGTATTGTGTTGACAAAAGTGTGCACTACTGTGTGCCATCTTTCCAGGGTGTTTTTTGTTTTGTTTTTTTGATCCAGTTGAATTTCTGCAATGTGAAGTTGAACTGCACCAAACTCATAACAAACCAAAAAGTATCAGTTTCACTCTGATTTGGAGCAGGCAATCAGATGAGAAACAGGTCAGAAATAACCTGTAATTTTTATTTGGTCTGACTGCACCTTTAAAAGGATAGTCATCAGGTCAGGTGCTAGCCTGTCTTGGCACCCATTTCCACAGGGACCAACAAACACACACACACACACACACACACACACACACACACACACACACACACACACACACACACACAGCTCCTGGGAGCCATTTTGATAAGTCCCCATCTCCGTTATGAAATATTCAACACAACCTTCTGTTCCCAATCACAGTGCCATGCTCTCTGTAGGCTGGGCTTAGTGTCCAACTAGTGGCACACACACACACACACACACACACACACACACACACACACACATACAATTGCACTCACACTGGGTGTTAAAGTATTCTTTCCATGTTGTCGCATCTAGATCTTTTGCCCTTCTCCATTTGCCAAAGAAAAGGGATCAAGAGATTTTTCTTCCCCGTTCTTCTTTACCTTTCACTCTCTTGGATATCAAGGTAGGGCAACTGGCAGTGGAAGTTTACTGCCACAAAGTGTCCTCTGCTATAGCAATAACCTATAATCAGGAATTCAAAAGAATTATCTTTTAAATCCGGTGCATTAAAGTGTACATCCTGGACAGATTTATTTATTATGTTATCAACATTTTGACTATTTTTAGCAACAGTTGGCTTTGGCTCAGTCTTGATAAATGCCATTCTCATATGCCAAGGGTATTTCATTAAAATATTAGGAGGTCAGGTTACTCAAAGTTCCTCCCCAGCAAAGATCCAAGCCATTATGTAACTTTTCTTGTGATTTGTCAGCCTATATGGATGTTTTATTGAGAGTCTATGCATGTGTATATAACTATAAAATATAACAAAGTATAATTCAAAAATCAGTACCCTTCCCAGCCTTTCTCACATTAGACACACTGACAGTAAGAAAAAAAAAAAAAAAAAGCAGGGCTACTCATAAATAAAAGTATCAGAATGAGTTTTCCTTAAAAATAGAAATGAAAATAAAATACTGCTTCAGTCCTCATCTGAACAAGACTGGGTCTTCATCCTGAGCATTTATCAGTAATCCACCAGTAACATGAAGTGCCCAAACTGAGGTAACATCAGGCAGAACAAAATCACAGCAGTTTCACTTGATGAAAAAGTAATTATTTTGAACAATACAATTTTTTCTTTTTCTCCCACATTTGCTTCTCTCTCACTGAATACAAGCGCTTCCTGCTGTACAATTGTTTTGATTGGCCAAGATGGTTTAGTGATTCAAATAACACACAGGATTGGACAAGAGATACAGTAGCCACATCAAACCACAGCACTATAAAGAATTTGCAAACTGTTTCGCCTGTAACGCCTGTCATAGGCTATATTATGGTGCCTTTACTTATTTCACACAGCATATGGGAAATTGGTGTTTTTCTGTCCACTCAACCATCTAAACCTTTTGAAAATTCATTATACTAAAAGAGTTTACTGATAAGTAGGTACTTGACAGATTCAAAAACTGCACTCTTTTCTCATTGATTGTGCATTCAGTTCCCGTAATGCACCTCATTTGCAGTACTCTCCATCAGTTCAGTTCACTGCTGTGTGAAATGAAACCATCACTTATTCTGTGATATGTGTTACAGCCTATCCACGGTATGTTTCTAGGTAATATGTACTCCAATGTCATGCTTCTTTTGTCTTTCCCCTTCCAGTGCAATGTCTAGCCAGGGCGGGTTTTCCAAATTTGAAGAAATGCAGGCCATGTGTTTTTTTTTTTTTTTCTTTACAGTTAATTGTATTTCAAGCTACTCTACTGGACAATGTAGTCCAGTGGAGTAGCTCAAGAAATGTTCACTTTGTGATAGAAGCAGAAAAAAAATTCATACTGATAATGATTTCTTATGATGATCAAAATCTGATATAGTGCCAACTGAGCAGATACCCAGAAGGCGCTATAGCGCCCCTGATATGTCATTTCCAAAACAGCACCTACCAGTAATGACACTTTAAGGGCTGGCTCTCCATGTGCTCACTGAATGTTCACAAGTCATAGCTTAAATTGTTCCTCTTGACCTTGCCAACCAATTTATACCCAAATGATGCCCCTCTGAGGCTGGTAAAGTTCGCCGGCTATGCGATTGGTTGATTCATGTTGTGCTGTGTTGTGGCAAAAGCTAATTCTGGCTTTTTTGCTGGACATACCTGTTTCCTTTTGCCAAACCCCCTGCACTGCTGCAGCCAAAGCGCACTATGCCCATTAAAATGATTGAGATTCCGTGCGTTTTTATCACAATGCCTGATCCTAGCTGAATGTGGCCTGTCTAAACGGTTTAGGAATGCTAAATGCTTGTAGCTTACATGTTTGTAAGATTTTAAACCCATGATTTCGGGCTGCTTTTAGGGCATTTAAACAAACAGCCAACAGGCAACCAATGGTCATGCTCTGAAAATCAGTTTGTTATTGGGTTGGGCTTTCAAAATGCTGCTAACTACAGGCTCTGTTTGGGCTTGGATTGAGAAAATGCAGTTGCAGATTGTGGCACTATTTCAGGCTCTAATTCTGTACTCAGTTATTTCATTGTGGCTTGCAAATGAAAAAATGGGTGTCATAAGTTTTTTGAGTTTTCAAAGAGCATTTAAAGCACAAACTGACTGAACTAACAGGGAATGGACTTCAGCTCCAGCAAGCCTGCCAAATGAGATCCCCACAATGGTTTGAAACACACTCACAAAAGATTCAATTCATCCATTCATTATTCTCTGGCTCTGCTGTCTTCATTTATGTGTTGAGACCCTTGCTCCATTCTCCCACTCATTTATTTTTTCTTACTTTATCAATGTGAAACAAATGCTTGTTTCCTGTTCCGTTCAAAGAAGAGACAAATATAGAGGCAGTCCTCTGGAAAACATAATTTACTGCACCATATCACTCAACAAAAACACGCTTTGTTCTTAAAACTCCAAGAATGCAGGTAAATCAAAATTTGAATAGTGAAATAATTTCTTTCTTCTCACAGGCTAATCTGAATGCATTTGCAGGGCAGAGGTGAATATCTTGGTTTGTGAGCAGAAACAGTCACCAGCACGTACACACACACACACACACACACACACACACCTGTGCATTGAGTACTGGGGAAGGAGGTAGTCTGTGGTACAATAACTAGCAGGCCAGAGGCCACATCCATTATGTTTCAGCATGGCTGTATGAGCTTTCTTTTGTCACCCTTCATAATGGACCCACTCTGGAGGGGATGTGGTCAACTTTTGTGTGTGTATGGGTCTGTGTTTTTACTTTGGATTCTGCAGGTGTCATATCTTTTTTATATTGTATGTGTCGGGTGTCACAGTAATCAGAATCCTGTGACTGTCAGTATTGTGTGTGTGTCGGTGTTGCATTGTGATTTTACAGAGTTTGACTTATACAATACACAAACCTCCATCTTCAGTCCCCATCGCTGGCTCCCCTTCACCACAGTAAAGGCCCTCCCTGCCTGAACATCTGAAAAGAGACATGGGGGGAATGAGAAAATGGCCCATGCTTAGCCACGCAACATGCTAGCTGTGCTCAGACAATCAGCATAGCATTAGCAGGATTGTTGAATAGAGCCGTCATGGCTGCTGAGCCCCAGGGAGCCAGTGATCTGCCTATGGGTTTTATGGAAACTGGTAGCCCTGCAGAGCCGCTGTGGAGGAGAATGGAGGCTGATGTGTGCTCTGTGGGAAACTCCTCCGAGCAACTCAGGGGCAAGTGATGCCCCTGTGCTACTTTTTGGTAGCCTTTTGTCACTTATTTCGTTTGAAACCCTTTCCATTCCTTTCCTTTCCTTACTATATGCTACACAATACTATACTATACCATACTGTGCCATGTGGTTGTCTCTGAGGGTAAGTGGGTGTGTTTTTGTGTTTGTGTGTTTATCTTCATATGGGACTTTACTGCTCTGATGGAGTGCAGTGATTATGTGGAGGCCTGGATGTACATTTAGTTGTGTGCTGTTGTGTACACACACACACATATACATACACAAACACATACACACACACACACACACACACACACATCCATATGCACAACTGAATCATGATAAAGAGGCTTTGTCGAGTTGTTACAACTCTTTCTGTGTGTGTGTGTGTGTGTGTGTGTGTGTGTGTGTGTGTGTGTGTGTGTTTGTGTATGTTGTAGGTAGTCGTCCATATGTTATTCACCCAACTTCCTCTCATCTTTCCCATCCTCATTCTTTCTGTTTTTTCTTTCCTTTCTTTCTCTCTCTCTTTCTCTCACAGTCTTCCATAACTCATCCTTCTTATCCCTGTCTTTCCTTCCTGTGCTCCCTACCTCTTTCCATCTCTTTCCGTCTCCTGGTCTCCCTTAGGTGTTGTGCAAGGTATTATTTTGAAGAAGCCTGCCACTCTGGCCAGATAATGCTTCTACATACGGAGAGAGATAGAGGGAGGGAGAAGAGGATAGGAAGAGGTAGAGAAGGAGTTAGATAGGGCTAAATGGCCTTTTGTTGACCCCAGGGTGTGCTCCATTGGTGTCTGGGGGCCCTCTTTGTCCAGAGCTTTCACTGTGATTAGAGCGTTTGAGTCGACAATTCACTTAAGACCCCCCCTCCGCCCAATCCCCCCTCTCTGCGCCCCATCCCCTCCTACTGCTTCTCTCCCTCCCTCTTCCTCTCTCTCTCTCACACACTCTCAGGGTATATTACTTGTTCTTGTAATGCAGTTAAGCTCAGCTAGAAGCCTTTCCTCATAATACCACTTAATTCCCCATGTGGCAGCCCAGGTAAATGCAGAGGGAGAGAGAGGCAGAGAGAGGGAGCGGTGACGGGGCGGGAGGCAACGCACAGGGAATAGAGACAGAGTGAGGAAGCGAGGGAAAGGTGCTGTCTTTCTTGGTGGGCCCCAGTCATGGACCCAGTGTGATAATGGCTCTGATTGCAGAAGACCTTCATCCCTCCACCTGAGAATCTCCATGTAAAATAAGTGGCATTTAAAAAAAGAAATAGGCACGTGGGGCTCAGAGAGGTGGGAGAAGGAAAGAGAGGGAGGCTACACCTTAATTAGTCCTCATTTAAGACCCTGAGTGCTCCCCCTTTTCGTTTACCCATGCTATTTCTTCCCACTGCCC
This sequence comes from Myripristis murdjan, assembly GCF_902150065.1. Classification (NCBI taxonomy): domain Eukaryota; kingdom Metazoa; phylum Chordata; class Actinopteri; order Holocentriformes; family Holocentridae; genus Myripristis; species Myripristis murdjan. Next base: position 11,931,982 of record NC_043994.1, on the reverse strand, counting down.
CTCTTTTCTTTAAATCCCTCTGCCCCTTCTCCTTTTCTTCTCATTTCTCCTGTCTTTCAGACCACTCTTTCCCTACAAAGTAGCAGCCCAAGAGAGGTGCAGTGGGTAGAAAGAGAGGAAAGACATGACAGGAGGGAAAGTGGCAAGGTAGTAGAGGAGAGGAGACAAGGGGAAGAAAGGAAGGAGGGAAGGAGGGAGAGAAAGAAGAGGGAAGGAGATGGAGGAGGAGGAGGGGTTGACATTGCTCCTGGGGTAGCGCTCCAAAACGGAGTGCTAAAATCATTTCAGCTCAGATAAAGCTCTGGCCGCTGCGAGGCCGCCCCAGGATATCTGCCCCGCTCGTCTGCCTCTCCAGTGAAACGCCGATGCACACAGGGAGCCTTCAGGCAACCTGCCACAAACACACACACACTTAAAAGGATGCAAATACACACACAGACACTAACTTAGATGGAAGCATGGCTGTATCATATGCGCACACGCTCACTGGCCTTTCTTGGCGAGTTTGTCGCAGTGCAGTTTATTTCAGTTGAGAGAGACAGACAGAGAGAAAGAGAGAGACAGAGAGAAAGAGAGCCTGGAGGTCCTCTACCTCTTTGAGTAATCCTCTGAACCTCCCAAATTAACGCCCCCCCAGCACCAGCATCACCACCACCCACACCCACTCCAAAGTTCTACACTTTTAGCTCACAAACTCACCCCTATCCACCCTATTAACCCTTACATCCCTTTCTCTCACCCCCTGTAGCCCCCCTCCCACCCAGCCCTCACCACAAGCCCTCACTCACTAGTTCAACCAATTATTGTTTGACTGTGTGTATAAGTGTGGGTGCGTGTGTGTGTGTGTGTGTGTGTGTGTGTGTGTGTGTGTGTGTGTGTGTGTTGAAAACAAAACTAGGTTCTCAATCTCAAGTCATGTTTAGGTGTTCTATAACTGGGCTGTGGTGTGATACAACCCCCGACTGAAACCACAACATGAAATGTTCAGCCAGATCTTCTCAATATTTTGGGGATGGCTCAGTTGAGACCAGTTTTTAGAGGAATACAACTGAAATTATTTTTAATCATGGGCATTCACTACAGCCAGGGGGGAGTACACACACACACACACACACACACACACACACACACACACACACACACACACATATGTTAATGCACACATGCATGCACACAGACACACAAACACACCTACAATGTATGTTTATTACAATTCCATTGACCACTGCATACCTCAACACTGAACCTATGCAGACTTGTGGCTTTCATCTGGCTCTGCTGACACTGTCCAAAATGTCAAAATTTAAGAAGCGAGCTGTGAAGAATGTTGACTGACCCTGCCAACAGATGCAGAACACCCCCTTCTGTAGGTGTTCATATGGGATTCATTGTGGGATTGTGATTTGTGGCTGATGGGTGCTTGAGGGTAGAAGAGGGGGGCACAATACAGAGTAAGCTAAATGCTTTGTTTGTTAGAATCATAGTCTGTTGTTGTTTGACCAGAGAAAGATTACAGCACTCTCTGCTTAGGGACATTGCATCACTGTGCTCTATTACACTCATAGTATTGTGTTCATTACTTATTAAGAACCAGGCTGCTTCAGATAAGATCAGGATGGATGGGATGCATACAGTATGGGTGTGTGTCGATAGAACTGGGTCCTCTTATGCTCTTGGAACAAAAGTATTCAGAGGCAATCTTGCATTTTGATTGGCTGTGAGGTGTTCTGATGTCTACCAATATCCTCAGGTATTTTTGTTCATATTTTTGTGTATGTACCACTACACCTTGGCTACCTTTGGTACCGGCAACTGAGCTCATACAGAGTGACAGTTGACCTCTTGACCTGTAGCAGCTGAAACACATTAACCATCATGTAGAAGGAACTATAATCTTAAAAACAAAAAACAAAAAAAAACAAAAAAAAAAAACAATGAATTAGAAATGACACTGTGGTATCACTGCAAAAACACACTTGAGGCCATGCTATTCCAAGCAATCTATATTAAACTTTAATTGTGTTGCACCAGAATTTGAAATTCCCCACTCCCACGGTCCTCTTTTTTAGTTGTTCTTGCAGGTCAGCATTCATCCATCAGTAACCACGTCTTTAAAGGATCTAATCCCACCAGAGAGAGAAGTGAAGCTTCGATCAGCAGGTTTTTGGTTCAAATCTTCATATCCACCAGGAAAATCTAGATGGGTGAAGTTAGCGATATACTGTCCTTCTATAAATGAGTACCATCACAGCTCTCTTGAGCAAGGCACCTCACCCCCATCTTCTCCAGTGGAGTTGTTCAGTGGCTACCTGCCAAGAGAACAAAACTCCCAGGTGTTAATGTGTATGTTTGAATGAACCCCTTCTCCAAGCTGTTGGTGTAAATCCGAATGCATTCATGGTCAGCATGCCCGGTTGTTTTAAAACACATTCCAGTGAAAATCTCTTGATTTCACAATCTGCGTCGTTGCATCCAAAAGGTTCTGCCCACCCTTCATCTGCCCCCACCTCGTCCCTTTGCTCCCTATGTCCCTTCTTCCATTCTGTCTCTCCCCCTCCCCTCCCCACCTCCTCTCCTCTCCTCTCACCACCCCTTCACTGAGATAGAAAATCTGGGTCTCATGTTTAAGGCATCAGTGCAGTTGTTGGGCAGAGTGCTGGATACTCTAGTGGATGTGATTTCTATCTCCACTCTCTCGCCCACTCCCTCTCTCTGTCACTCTCCCTGAACATACCCCCCCACCCCACCCCAACCACCGTGAGAGGCCTCCTTCTTTGAATTTCGATAACTTTGTGGTGGTATACAACGCATAATCTTACTCTGCACACTCAGGCGAGCACACCCACTCTCACCTGCCACAAAAATAGAGACACACTCTGGTAGACCATGTCGTCATCCAAAACCAATACACATACACACACATATACTGTACACTGTATACTCATGCATGCACCATACTCAGTCATGGCAGAGCGGTGCAGAAGGAGGGCTGGTCTTGCTATCATCCCCTGTCAGTCCTGTCTAAGTAAAGTCAAATGATGATGTCAAACAGTCAGAGGCCTATAGGAATTATGGTATGAGCCATACAGATCGTCACATAAGTAATGGACACTGTAACCCAGGGAGGTCGAGCCAGCACATTGCAGACAGCAGTTCTTATTTCTGAAATCAGTTCCACTGGTCCAGATCCATGTTCTTGTGTGTGTATTCAGCTATTTCTGCTCTTGTAAGAATCTGTTTGATTTTTAGCCTATTGGAGTGAGGATCTCGCGAGTCCTCTCTTTTTCAAGCTGCTTGTTAGGGTTAGGACTTGGGTTTAGAGCTAAGGTTAGACGTAGGTTTAGTTTAATTTAAGTGTTAAAGCTAGGCACACACCATGTGATATCAAAGCTGATTTAGGCATCCCAGATGGTCCCAGACAAATTGTCAAGATTTGAGTGAAAGTGTTGGAGCAAGCACAGTGTGAGATGATCAGCATGTCATGTCCTGATCTCAACAGTCTGAGACCGTCTGAGATGTCTGGATCATTTTCAAGCATATTTGATAGTTTTGTTGTTGTTCTTGTAGTTTGAGAGCGTACAGTGAGTTGATTTGTTTTGTTGCCCACATTGCAACTTTCATAATGGACACTGTCTCACCTCCAGTTTCCTTTGTAAAGCTGATCAACCTAACCAAGTATACACCCAAACCAAGTTTTCCTCTTTCTAGCTGCATGCATGCATGTGCAAATGAAAACTGCAGCCAGTTGATCCATTATTGTTGTTGTTGCTGCTAACACTCAAGAAAATACAGCAGTGCTTAACCCCTCACATGTCAACACAAACACTCAAACACACACACACTCAAACACACACAAATAGACACTATATGTAATAGTTTACTGATTCAGAGTCATGCATATATAGTGTATAAATGAGTCACAAATACACACTGTTAAAGATGGCATGCAAAACATTTTTTTTTACTATTTAATTAGTATTCAAGAAATTGGAAATAAATAAATTAAGTAATAAATACTTAATCACAAATACAACTTAGCACGGCACAGTTCATGTACTGTTATAGGCCTCGAAGCATCCTTTCAAATCAGCTCAGAGAGAATGCAGCAAGGAAAAAGCAGGGAGGGGCCGAGGAGCAGCCATCTTGTCTTCTCTTGTTGTATTGTTTTTTTTTCTATGTGATCCCGCCAACAAGAACCTCTCATCAACAATTTGCATCTCATCTCTCCTTATCCTCTCCTCCCTGCACCCTTTTCTCATTTTGTACCCTCTTCCCTCGTCTCCTACTCACTGTTTCTCCCCTTTTTTATGTCCCACTACCCTTTCCTTACTCTCCCCTCTCCTCCCCTCTTTCTCGACTCTCCTCTCCTTCCCTTTTCTCTCCACCCCTTCACCCTGTTCTCCTCTCTCACTCTCCTGTCCTAATTGTTTATATACATTAACATTCAAGAAAGTAGATAGCTTGGTGCAGGTGACACCCTGTAATTTCACACCCTTGCCTTTCTCCAAGGAAGGAGAGTGAGATGCAATCTGTGGCAATCTATGATTGTGTTTGTGTTTGTGTATGTGTGTGTGTATGCGTGCATGTGCGCAGTGTAATCTGGGGTTGTCACAGGGCCCCATGCCACTCTCCCTATGCTAATCAATGAATGAAGCCCAGCAAAGCTCTCGTCTGCCAGCTAAGCCCCACATACCACAGCGCTGATATGTCTATTAGCCACATGTCAAACTCTCTCTCTGTGTCTGTCTGTCTGTCTCTCTGCCTTTCTCACTCCCTCATCTCTCAATCAATTGCTCTTTCTCTCCATCACTCTCTATTGCTATTTCTCTGACCCACTCTTTCTCTTTCTCCATCCAGCATTCACCTCTCTCTGTGCTCTCACTTTCCTTCTGGTCCTCTCTCTCCTGAATGCTCTCTCTCTAATGATAGCAGCGGCACACCAGATATGAGTTCATGAAGTGAACAATTTGCCTCCATTCATTGTCCGTGAGAGGCGAGAATCTGTGTGTGCAGGGCATGATGAGATAGATGACAACAACACTCATACCCCTAGTGCAATGGGAAAAGTTTGAAAATAATTAAGCAAAATGTTTGCTGCACAAAAAAGTACCTGGTTCCACTTTGTATTTGAGTGTAAGATGGTTATTGGGATTCCCCAAATTATGTGACCCATCTTGGTGAGATCTTGCTAAACAAAATGATGTGTGTGCAGAGGCTGTGGGTCATTTTGGTGTGTAGTATTACATGAAAAGTAGGGCTGTACCTGACCCACAATATCCTGAGTCGACTCACTGATTTCGATTTCACGCAGTTGCATGTGATGTGTTTTCGTGCTGATTATGGACAGAGTGGCTGACAATGACATCTTGAGACAGTAACTCCGTAAAAGTGACCATGGACTTCAGTACTGTGCTTGCAATTCGCCAGACAGTTAATCCAATTAATTGCTCAGCTACCAGTTCTCAAAGAATATAAAAACATATTTCCCCATTCCTTATTGCAGTATATGTAAAAAAAAAAAAAAAAAAAAAGCTGGCAACTTTAGCTCAGGTGAACTAAACAAATAATGTTAACTTGCAAGCTACCCTCCCATCATATCCATACAGCTATAACCACTTGGCTGGCTTGCTAAAGTAAAATATAATTTAAAATATAATTTTATCATTTTGTATAAGATTACGTTTTCAAGGTATGTGATTTGGGATTTTATTTGGGTATAATGAAATGACAAAAATGAGGAATTACAAAATAGGCCAACATGAAATTAATCACTTGCTTTGTTTGACCCAAGAATACAGAATGCTGATAAGTTGCAAGTTATGATCGAAGAGCGAAATAACACAGAGTGAAGTGGCTGCACTGTTTACATATTGTATATCAACCTCCCTAGTTCCCTCTACTGTGCTGCTGCTAACCACCCAAACTACCAGCACCACCACTCACACCTCATCCAGCATCCAGGATGAGATCCAGGAAGACACGTGGTCTTGGAGACAGTCATGCTGACAGACACGCAGGTAGAAGGAAGATGAACTGAGCGGAAGACATACAGGAAAGACAGACAAGTGAGCATTAAGACAAGACAACAGGCAGGCAGGCAGACAGCTAGACAGGCAGTCAGACAGGCAGCCAGCCCTGGCATTTTGCAGCAGATAAGTAAGCTATCAGAGGAGGGGGATAAATAGCAGAGTAAAGATTGGTCTCGGCCCCCTCGGAGAGGAGCGGGGGGCCACAATGCAGGCGTGGCGGACAGATAGCCCCCTGCTCTCATTATACGCTGCCTAATCCAAAACGATGTTTACTCAGAGAGAGAGAGAGAGAGAGGGAGAGAGAGAGAGAGAGAGAGAGAGAGAGAGAGAGAGAGAGAGAGAGAGAGAAAGAAAGAGAGAGAGAGAGAGAGAGAGAGAGGCCACGCTTATCGAAGCCCCGCACAGTCCTCCAAGCGTGTGTGTGTGTTTGTCTGTGTCTGTGTGTGTGCATGTGTGCGTGAGGGAGTGTGTGCGTGTTAAAATGAGCCTATTCCAATGGAAAAAGGGATCAGGAGTGTCTCCAAGGCAGACTCTGTCGGCTAGAATGTCGATGCTTATCGCACACTGCCTGGCTCTTCTGGTGAAAGGCGAATAGGCTATCTAAACTGCCTATTCACTGCATGTGTATTTACCATACCAGCTAGGCAGAATGATCATTTCATAATTGCTATTATTATTATTAGCATACTGCTATTTCAATGGATAGTTCAAGCTTTTAAGGAGCCTGAACTAATCTGAGTTCTCAGGAGGTCGCACTCCTCTCAGGCCACTCAGAAGGCATCCACCTTTTTTTCCCCAGAAATATTAGCAGAAGAAATTGATATTTGTTCTTTATCTCCACTGAACTGCATTAGTGTTTCCAACTTGCTTCCAATCACAAAACCAAGGTAAGTGCTGTAAAGACTGGCTGAAAGGATTTCCAGGTCATGATGCATCAGACAGGCATCCTACAAACATGAACTATCCCTTTAATACAGGTGGACCTTGGTGTTTTGTCCTACCTCTACTGCTAACAGCTCCAGATTCTTGTAGCTGATAACACTGTCCTTGCTGCAACCAAATAATCAATATTGAGTTGTGTTATTTGTTATAGATGTTAGAACTGTGCAGTGTTTGGTGTGAATGCACTGACTGACAGCTGTGCACTTTGTTTTGAATTTTGATTTGAACTGAATTTCAGTTTGTCTGTATAAAAGTGAAATAAAGGCAACCTTTACAGCAAAACACACATACCAGTCCAACTTCAAGTTTGAACAAAAAAGTCAAAGGATGATAAAAAGAACTGTTTTAGCATGCCTGCATTGGGTGGCAGTAGTATTGCGTGCTGTGATGGAACAAGCTGGTGTTAAAACCAATTTTCAAACAGATCAGGTATCAGCATCAGGTACTGAAAGTGTTCAGAACTAAACGATCATAATTTATTGCACTTGTAATGCTGCACGTGGTGTTGGTATGGGCTTACAATGTTAAATTAACAACAACAATTAACTCTGTCCTGAAGTTTTTCATCAACCATCCACTACATATTAGAAAGTTTTATTCAAAAATGTTGTTATATACAGTACAGGCCAAAAGTTTGGACGCACCTTCTCATTCAATGCGTTTTCTTTATTTTCATGACTATTTACATTGTAGATTCTAACTGAAGGAATCAAAACTATGAATGAACACATATGGAGTTATGTACTTAACAAAAAAAGGTGAAATAACTGAAAACATGTTTTATATTCTAGTTTCTTCAAAATAGCCACCTTTTGCTCTGATTACTGCTTTGCACACTCTTGGCATTCTCTCGATGAGCTTCAAGAGGTAGTCACCTGAAATGGTTTTCCAACAGTCTTGAAGGAGTTCCCAGAGGTGTTTAGCACTTGTTGGCCCCTTTGCCTTCACTCTGCGGTCCAGCTCACCCCAAACCATCTCCATTGGGTTTAGGTCAGGTGACTGTGGAGGCCAGGTCATCTGCCGCAGCACTCCATCACTCTTTGGGGTCATTGTCCTGTTGAAAAATAAATGATGGTCCAACTAAACGCAAACCGGATGGGATGGCATGTCGCTGCAGGATGCTGTGGTAGCCATGCTGGTTCAGTGTGCCTTCAATTTTGAATAAATCCCCAACAGTGTCACCAGCAAAACACCCCCACACCATCACACCTCCTCCTCCATGCTTCACAGTGGGAACCAGGCATGTGGAATCCATCCGTTCACCTTTTCTGCGTCTCACAAAGACACGGCGGTTGGAACCAAAGATCTCAAATTTGGACTCATCAGACCAAAGCACAGATTTCCACTGGTCTAATGTCCATTCCTTGTGTTTCTTGGCCCAAACAAATCTCTTCTGCTTGTTGCCTCTCCTTAGCAGTGGTTTCCTAGCAGCTATTTGACCATGAAGGCCTGATTGGCACAGTCTCCTCTTAACAGTTGTTCTAGAGATGGGTCTGCTGCTAGAACTCTGTGTGGCATTTATCTGGTCTCTGATCTGAGCTGCTGTTAACTTGCGATTTCTGAGGCTGGTGACTCGGATGAACTTGTCCTCAGAAGAAGAGGTGACTCTTGGTCTTCCTTTCCTGGGTCGGTCCTCATGTGTGCCAGTTTCGTTGTAGTGCTTGATGGTTTTTGTGACTCCACTTGGGGACACATTTAAAATTTTTGCAATTTTCCGGACTGACTGACCTTCATTTCTTAAAGTAATGATGGCCACTCGTTTTTCTTTAGTTAGCTGATTGGTTCTTGCCATAATATGAATTTTAACAGTTGTCCAATAGGGCTGTCGGCTGTGTAGTAACCTGACTTCTGCACAACACAACTGATGGTCCCAACCCCATTGATAAAGCAAGAAATTCCACTAATTAACCCTGATAAGGCACACCTGTGAAGTGAAAACCATTTCAGGTGACTACCTCTTGAAGCTCATGGAGAGAATGCCAAGAGTGTGCAAAGCAGTAATCAGAGCAAAGGGTGGCTATTTTGAAGAAACTAGAATATAAAACATGTTTTCAGTTATTTCACCTTTTTTTTGTTAAGTACATAACTCCACATGTGTTCATTCATAGTTTTGATTCCTTCAGTGAGAATCTACAATGTAAATAGTCATGAAAATAAAGAAAACGCATTGAATGAGAAGGTGTGTCCAAACTTTTGGCCTGTACTGTACATATTTGGAAACAAGCATGCCTGGAAGTTTAGTATTCAATATCAATTTCAAAATTGGTACACACCCCTTCACACTTCATCCTACTAGTTGCAACACAAGCCAGATCCAGCAGCCAGCTCTCTGGTGCCTCACTGTGGTACCATTATCTCTCTCACACGCACACACACACACACACACACACACACAAATGCTCACACACACACATGCACACACTTAAACTCGTGCACTCAAAAAATCTTCCGCACTCTGTTTCTCTTGCTCACTCACACACACACACACACACACACACAGCTCCACGGTCTTGTGAACTGTGTGTACCCTGTCTAGGCTGGCCGGGGTAATCCTGGCCTCCACTAAAGTAGCCGTGTGAGAGGACAGATTGTCAGTTGATCATGGCCAGCCGAGAGCCTTATCCCTTATTGGATCGGCCATGGAGGAGGCTTAGGAATTATCTGAGGCCTCGCTTAATGTGGAGACAGATCACCGCCAGAAAGCTACGGAGCCTGCAGACACACTGGGCCTAAGGGGAGAGGGAGACTCTGTGTGCATTTCTGTGTGTGTATGTGTGTGTGTGTGTGTGTGTGTGTGTGTGTACGAAACCGAGAGAGGTGTGTGCATGCATGTTTGAGTGTATGAGTACAGAAGAGAGATGGAGGTCTGTGTTTATGTGTGTGTGTGTGTGTGTGTGTGTGCATGCATGCACAAAGCAGCATCACGCCCCACTTAACCCCATCTTGACAACGCTCCTTCTCTCATTCTCCACACTTAAGGCCCAATTCACATCGAGAACTTCAACTGTAAAGATTACTACAAACCATAACCATACATTATAGCTGAAACATTCACTTCCATATCTGTGACAATAAGGTCCTCAGCAAACAAAGTGCATTGAATAATCAAAATTTCTCACAGTTTTTTTTTTTTTTTTTTTTTTTTTTTTTTTTAATTTACATCTTGGTTGGTTGAAGATCATCCAAATTATTATTCCCAGATCTAACCAAAATGGTTCTAGTTATTGTTTTTGAAAGTTGTTTCTCCCTTCTCCTTCCCTTCTCCTTCCCATTGTCATGCCTTTCTCCTTCCACCCTCTCTTCTCCTCTCCTCTTCCTTTGTCCTCGCTACACTTCACTCCTCTCCGCTTTGTTTTTTCCTTCCTTCCTGCTTGTCTCCAATCCTTTCACCCTTTTCTACATCCTTCTCTTCCTCCCTCACCCTGTCTTCTCCCCCGATCTTCTCCCTCCTCCTCCTTCTCCTGCTCCTTCTCCATTGCTTCCTTTACCCATCTAATGCTCTCCATAGCCTTGCACAGCAGTCATTGATATGCCCCCCTGACAGCTCTCAACAGGAGATCTGACAGGGGCTGATGAAAGACAGGTGGAAACCAACCAACATTTTCTTTCTTGGAGATAAAAGAAAAAGAGCTAAGAAGAACTGTTGCTGTTGTTGTTGTTGTTGTTGTTGTTTTTGACTTGTCGCTTCATGTTGTGAGCAGTTGGTTAAGGAAACGATTCATCCAAAGCCACATCTGTTGAAACTCTGTTTGCACAGTTGATTGTAGTAATATGTGCATGGTTATGCCAGAGGGTAAGTTTTTAAGAGATGTTCCATTTTAGCATAACATTTTCCTCACTCATTATGCTTAGATGACTCCATTGCGTTGTATAATTTTGTTAACTAATTTTTTTCCCAGATTAAACTTGAAATGATAATTACAAATGCCTGGGATTCCTTTTGAGATGATGAAAAAGTTTGGTTGACTTGTGTTTGGGAATATGATTTTTAGAAACTGACATCACAGTGATGATGGTCGACTCTGATGAAGTTGTCAACCTGCAGCTATGAATGTTAAAGCAAAGTGGAATATTGCTTGAAAGACTCTGTTTCATGACTTGAATTTCTCTCTTTCTCACATTTTAAAATAGTTTCCAGTTGTAAAATGTTTGACACAGATCCTGAAGTATTTAATTGTAAACCAGTCACGAAAGCCATTAGCTTGACTTTTGCAGAATTTTTCTGTAACCAACAAAACTAAACACAGTGAATGATACTGGCCTGATTACCTTTTCAGTACAGCCACCTGGGCGTTTGCAATGTGAATTGAGTTATTTGGTCTGTTGTAGAATATGGCAGACCTGCATAATGAAAATGAAAATGTGTTCAGATATTTCAACTATGTGAAGAGCTCTTGTCCTTCCCAGATATTCCAGCAGCTTCAAAAGCAGCAGATCATATCACTTTCAGGAGAAGCTCACTTAAGCGGTTCCTGTGTTCTTTTAAATGGAGCTATTCTGCTGCTGTTTAGCTAAAGCCTTGGACTGTTTTGTGTGAAAGCAGACTAACTGATCTTAATTCCTGTCAGCTTATCTTGGCTTAGCACACAGTGGGTTATTATAGGTAGTCCTGACCAAAACAGGCCTTGACCCCGTTTTACAAATTTGAAGGGGTCCCTTGAAAGTTTGATTGGCAGTTATCTCAGAAACTAGGCGTAAACTTCTAATATTGTACAAATGTCTAGCAAATTAAAGGACCCTTCAGGTTATTTTCAACCACCACCTATTTTCCTAATTATAGTTGTCTAAAATGTAGAAGGTTACCAAAATTTTGTGACATACTTTATTGTAGAGTTTTGCCTATGTCTACTTCTAGTTTCCTAGGTCTCTAAAAGATATTCACTGAATTAAGTAACAACAAAATTTTGAAGATAGTCAATTATCATGAAGGTAACAACTCCAAAAATGGGGGGCTTTTTGGGGATTATTTGGGGTTGACAGCAATGGAAATTATTTCATGTCACCGTTATTTTTGAAGTGTTGCACAATCACGGAAAGCATGAATTTGGCTATTTTTTTTTATACACCTGTATCTGAATTGTTCACAGGTACCCTCTTCTACCTAATGGGATCTAATCACATAAAATAGTCTTATTATTATAAGATTATGGCAAAAGTATGTCAAAACTGCTATCTACCCACATATGGGAGCAATTTGGAATTAAAAAGTCTGGTAGCCCACTGAATTATAATCCTGCATGCATATCTCACGTGGTTCAAATACAATCAGTATCAGACATACTTAAGGCGGTGTCTATTTTCTACCCGAGAGGTGTGGTGATTGACTAAAGTTGGAGTAGTATTTAGCTAATTTCATCCCTGTTCATCTGATTACTGACAGCCAGTCTGGCCAGATTAGCCTTGCTAAAAACCCTACAGTAGCCTGGGTCAGCCCCAGTTTACTAGGAAGTGGCTTAGATGGGGATGTGGGAGCTTGCCATTATACAATGCAACTTTTTCACATATTTGAGCGGGTGTTACTGCACTGTAATAATAGGTATGACTGTGAAGCAGCTAGCTATGAGGTGCAGCCAAGTATTATGACTTTTATACAACAGTTATTGTGTGTGTTTTGACTGAAGCGTTTCCTCCAAAGTACACTTACAATAGAGTTAAAAGAAAACAAAAAAACAGAAAGAGCCAAGAAATCCCACTACCTGGCTCCCTGGTTACAAAAATTGGCATGGCAACCACTTGAGCACAGCTGTATGAGAGTCATAAGCATAGATGGAATGTGTCTTTGACCAATCAGGTTGTGCTGCTGAAATAACAGGTTATAAATGAGTTTGTGAAGCACCCCAGGCCCGTCTTTCAGTCATTTCCAAGCTAACAGGGAATCAAGAAAAAAGGAGTACACTACAACACACGACTCGAAATCTTGACATACCTTAGAATATACCAGATATCTATTTATAGTCAATCAATGACATCACTCGCTGCCATAGACAGTTGGTCAGATACAGTAAAAACAAACGACACAGTATAACATTCAGTCCCAAGCATGCCACTGGATGTTGTCCACTGGGCCAGAATATCAGTGTGATATACACTTATTTCAGTTAACCATCAAATAAGAAAAAAAAAATACCAAGAAGTGCAAAATCTACAAGTCTACAAAAAAATTATTCCATAAATACCAAGCTAGAAGTGTAAGTTATCCACACCGTCTCTTAACAGTAGCAACCCAGAAATAAATCAACAATCTTGTGTGTTTTTTCCTAATTTATATTCGTATTCTGTGCACATTTTATGGGGAAAACCTTTCAGACATATTGATTATTGGCTGATAGTCTTTACTGTGTTTATACTGCATGTAGTTTGACGTGGCAGAGTGTCATGGAGAGTTTTGTGGAGTTTCCTGCAAAACACCAGTACATTAAGGGGGCAGTATATTCTTATATGATGAATGTAAACACTTATTAGAGCATTAGCAACTGATGCTGTTAAGTGTGTGTGTGTGTGTGTGTGTGTGCGCGCGCGCGTGCGTGCGTGCGTGCGTGCGTGCGTGCGTGCGTGCGTGTGTGTGTGTGAGGAAGAGAGAGATATAGCACACACCCATAACCATATAGGGGTATTACCACTGACAGGGGTTAGTGCCAAGGACCAGGGACTAACTCTATATTAAGCTGGCACACACACACACACACACACACACACACTCACTCACACTCACACTCACACTCTCACACATCAACACTGCTTCCCTTCCTCATCTAGTAATTGAAGGTGAGAAATAATTTCATTATCCTCAGGAAGAGTAATCTGCTCTCTGCTCCTGATCCCTTCATTTCCTACAGTGCACCTCGACCTGGGAGGCACACACACACAAACAGGCCCCATGTACTTATCACACATGTGTGCGCGCACACACACACACACTCACATGCTTCCTATCACCCTGGGCTGTTAATGTTATTGGAGTTGGGGATTAACCATCAGATTCACATATGCTTTACAAAGCTTTATTACTTAGTGCTGTCCGTCTTGCTCTTGCTCACTCATGTGCATGTACACACACACACACACACACACACGCGCACACAGATTCAAACACACAACTTTGTATGAAAGCAGAGTGAGTTAGTCTTGTTGTGTAGCAGCAGTTAACAAACAGAGACGGCCCTATTTGGCCTCAAAGCACTTTACATTTCTATGACTGGATTTGAGGGCCCAAGGTTATGTTTTTTTAATTTGTTCTGTAAATCACAAAAGTCCTTGAGAAATCTGCATTTAACAAGAACATTTGTTGTCCAGTCCCTTAATGTGTGTAGGACACAACAGGAAAGGACATGGAAGGCAGACCCACACCCCACCCCCCTCCCCCACAAATGCACCCCGGATGTCCAGGTGTAGTCCCGTGGCATCCCATGACAGAGGAGCCAACACAGATCTTGAGATGGGACACACCAAGCCCACTTCAGAGAGCTAATGTTGTGTCATCTCACATCTCCCACTAAAAATAATCCATGAACACACGGCACAGATGACAGCTGATGGTTGTCATGTTCTGTGCCTGCATGAGAGGAAATAATTCTCCGTGCCACGGGGGGGCAGTACTCTCAAAAAAGCCACATGGATGCCTAGGGATTGCGGAAAGACAAAGAAAAAACTAGTGTTAGCTCTTCATTTTCACACCACTCTGAAACCGTTTAAATATTTTTTTGATGGACAGATCAAGAATATGCCTGATGAGAAGTTGCAACTGCCTGAATGTCTTTTGCTTTTGGAAAAAGTTTATTTTTTAAAACAGTTTGCTCTTTCTGGTTAGCTGCAGTAGATTGCTAGCTAGTCCACACAATTTCAGCACAAATGGATTTTTGTTTCATTCTTCATCCTCGATTGGCCCAGGCTGAACAGCCAATTAGAAAGCTCTCTCTCAATCCTCTCAATGCCGCTGCTGAGGACCCAAAAACCCCAGTGAACCCAAATATATCTAGTGAATGCTTAACTTTGAGTTATTGCTGCACCTGCAGTGATTCATTTGATTCAACCTCAAATCCAACATTAAAACTAAATTCACATTTATCAAGAAGAACCACTAGGGTTAACAAAACTCCAAATGCAGGAAAAAAAAAAAAAAAAAAAAAATATATATATATATATATATATATATATATATATATATATATATAAATTGAGACAGGGCCCATGTTACTTTGGCAACATGTCATTCCTTCATTGACTGACATGCCAATATATAAACTTGTTTTCCCACTGTGTTGCCAGGGTGAAGTGAAATACTAGACAGAAGTTTTAAAATGTCACCTTTTAAAGTCTTACATGTCTTGATCCTCTGCAAATGCACAGCACAGCTCCTCTGGTTTGTGTGTGTGTGTGTGTGTGTGTGTGTGTGTGTGTGTGTGTGTGTGTGTCTGTGTGTCTGTGTGTCTGTGTGTCTGTGTGTAAGATGTATGTGTATGCTGCCAGGCCAAGCTGTAGCAAGGCTGTTTTTTTTTTTTTTTTTTTTTAAATGGGGAATAGGAATATTTGGACGTTTTATCAATAGGCATTATTAAATCCTGCTTGCTTGAGCTAATCTTGGCGGACTGGAGCAGGAGAGAGAGGGAGAGAGGGAGACAGATAGACACAGAGCGGGAGAGTGAGAGAGCAGTGATGTCTGCCCCACGAGGTGAAGAGAGACCGCCTGTAAGCCGCTTATTATATCGACTACTGTCTTTTCTCTCTCCTCCTCTGCCCTCCCTCCCTCCCTAGTTTTCTCTCACTACCTCGCTCATTTTCTATCTCTGTCTCCCTCCTGCACTCGCTTTCTCCAACTCATTCTCATTCTCTCTTCTCAACACTCTCTAACTCCTTCATATAAACACACACACGTGCACAGATGCACACACACACACACACACACACACACACACACACACACACACACACAGCGCCAAGCAGAACCTTCTTGTTCAAAGCCAGAAGCAAAAGCTGAAGTTTTATTCAAATGAATGTTTACTTCTTCTACTGCCAAGAGGTGTGTGTTTTTCTGTGTGTCTGTGTGTGTCGAGAGAGAGAAAGAATAGCACTGAGTATGCAAGTGTGTGTGTGTGTGTGTGTGTGTGTGTGTTACACACACGGCAGAAGGAGAAGGGCTGACAGTAGGTGATAAGCCAGACAGGCCTGCACGCTGTGATTATCACCCACCGGACCCCCTGTCTCTGACACACACACAGACACACACACGTGCATGCACATACACACACACACACACACACACACACACACACACACACACACACACACACACACACTCTTGCATACACAGTGCCCATTGAGAGATTGTGTTGCAAGGATTTAGGGTAGACAGACGGACAGACAGAGACAGAGCAGCCTTGGATCACAGGCAAGGTGGAAATCACAAGAAAAGCAAATTCATACAGAGTGGGAAACACTGCCTGCAATACGGTGCACAGAGTATACAGTCATTGTTTTGTTCTGTTTCTACTCTCATATTAAGGTATTGTGATGTTGAGACATTGAAATCAAGGCGACCTCTCACATTACGCAAGATGAATCCCTGAAAATCGATAGCTCTTACTTGAATTAAAATCAGTCAGTTGTAGATTTCATCACTCCTTATTTCTCTCTCTCTCTCTCTCTCTCTCTCTCGCTCTCTCTTTCCCTCTCTCTCTATTTGTCTGCCTGTCTAGGTGTCTGGCCATCTGAAGAGGTGATGGCTCATTACTGCCTGAAAAAGCGTCACATGTTCAAGTAAGTTTTTCCTCTCTGGAACCCCTCACTCCATCACTGAACAGCTTCGCTAACAGTACTGCCGCTCTCAGTGCATCATAAGCCAAAGTATGTCATATGGCAAAAGTGGAGTAACAGCTGTGATTACATGTATACATCAGTCTCTTGCCTGAGCCACTCTTTTTGAATGTTATATTGAGATACTTTAGGTCTAGCAAAACTAGACAGAGTACACCATCAGCTTATTCAGATGATGTATAGGTGAACTGTGTAGCATCAATAAATCATTAAAGGTGCACTATGCAACATTGCATACTGCATACTGTTTTTTTGTTGGTTCAGTCTAAATGGTCGTCACTTAAATCAAAGCTTTTAACCTTTTAACACATTTCTTATGAGAAATCATTGCAAATACTGTCAAGTAATGGGATCACCCTCAAAGGATAGCAGTGTCTGATTGTCTGTTTGTTGCATGGTGTGACAATGAGTTGTAAATTGCTTTACGGCACAAAACAGAAAGAGGGCTGTCAACAGCAGGTGGAGGAAGGAGTGAAAGTCCAATGGAAAAAATCATTTTCCACACGCTTATCCTCCTTAAGCAGATGAGGAAAATGTATACACAGAGGGTGGTGGGCCAGGAAGGTGGAGGAGGGATATCTTTGTAACAGGGAGCAGCACATGAGGTTAACTGGAAATTTGGTTAGAAACATGAACACTGGCCTGAGACACTGGCTACCATTTTTCTAAACCCTGGTCACAATAAATTTACAAAAAATTCTAAAATTATGTTTTCACTTTGTCATTACGGGGTTCTGAGTGGAGATGAATGAGAGAAAAAAAATGAATTGAAACGATTGTAGCAAGGCTGCAACATAACAAAAGTGAAAAAAGTGAAGGAGGTCTGAATGCTCTCACTGTATATGAACAGGACTCCCCGTGGACAGCCGATGTTTGTAGTCAGGGGATGGATGGTCACAGGAACTTCTCAGTAAAGACAAAAATTAACCACCACTCACTGAAATAACTTAACAAACTTTATTAGGAGCAAGCAACATGTTTTGTCCGTTTCGCGTTGCTTCGCATTTTGCTATTAATAGGAGAAGAACGCATATATCAGTATGTATCAATGCAATCAAACTGCTGGACAGTAGAAATGTTCTCTTGATTAAAGTCCCAATGGAATGTCCTCACATGACTTCTACTCCCAGTAAAACACAGTATCATAAATAGTGACATCTTGCTGTGCTAGTGGGTGTAAATTAAGATTTCAACCAATAAAACTCACAAATCTTTAAACATTCTTTCTCACTCGCCTATCCCTTCAAGTAAAATTGCATTTCTCTCTCAAATCGATATCTTATTGGGTG
>NC_043994.1:11903912-11911412 GCF_902150065.1 Myripristis murdjan | reverse complement strand
AACCTCTTTGATGCATCGGCACATTTAAGCAAAACACCACCATGCCAATTACCGGCTGTTCCCACAGAAATGGGCCAGTAATGCAGATACAATTGGTTCATGTTGAATGCATCAGTGAGTAATTTTTACCACTGTATCAACTTTACATCTGAAACAATAAAAGATAAACTATGCTTCTTGTATGTCAACATTAAAGCTCATAAATAAACATTATGACGCGCTCTCTTCCTAAGTAATGTGGTTGTTAGAACGTCAATACATTACAGGTGAATTGACCTCAAAGATTCACGAGATGAGGTGTCTGGTCTGAAACGTCCTGAAACCTGCCAGTCACACCACCGAGACTTGACAAGAAGGCGTGTTGTTTCCATAACAGCAACGCTCTTTACTTTACTTCAGTGTTTCTGTCAGCTTTATGTAGCCGGATAGTTTGTAGCTCATTTCCACGCTGCTTTCACAGGAACGGGACATCAGAGTGTCACCTGTAAAATTCACCAACATGGTGTTTCCTACGTTAACTCAGGAAAATAGACGCTCTCTTCCCGAACATTCACTTGTACAGGGAATCAGTTTCTTCCTCTTGAAAACATTAATTTCTCCCAAGGTTACATTTTAAACGCCATGTTTTTCACCGTGGTCAGAAATTCTAGTCTTGTTAGGTTGTCTGTCTTGGTGCAGAAAGGAGGGTAAATTTATGTTTATTTGTGTCTGTCTTTTAGTCTACCTCTGACATTTTTGTGATGTTATTTTTCCTTGGGGATTGATTTTAAAAATTGTTGTAATTTTGGTTTTCACACAGCAACCCGTTAATTTCATCATCATTAAGCAAAGGGTCGTCAACAACTATATTTATCCAAAAATTTGCTAACAAAATCAACACTGTTTTTTCAAAGCCATTGAAAAAAGCACTGCTTTTTTGCCCACTGATGTCTTTTTTCGACTATTCTGAATTTGAAACGCATGACACGAGAGAGCTGTGAGTTTGTACAACAGGTTTCAGTTGTCAGAATAAAAGCTGAGTCCCCATATACTCTGTACCCAGTGGGTATTTTTACCAAGCAAACTGATTGGCAAATGAAGCGTTTCAGCTGCACTGATAATTCCCCTAAAGCACAGCTATCTGTGCTGTATTGGTTGATATCCCCTCTCTTGTGATAACAACGGAGTGAGTTATTGATCTTTATTTGTTTTTGCTGTCATTTTTCCTTATGTCTGTCTGCTGGTTTGCAGAGAACTTTTCAGACAGTACAATAGTGGTACAGATAGAACAGCACGAGTTGCATAAAAGCCTGAATAGCAGGGAGGCTATTCTTTACTGTAATTATGGCTACTTGGATGTTGCCGACAATACGAGGCAAACTGATACACATGATCACAGTAAAGAATGCCTTCCCTTCTATTACTGCTACAACTGCTGTGTAAGTACAGATCTGTGATGCTGGATTTGATGTGGGACAATTTACTTTGGATGGATTACAGAGTTTGACTATTTGATGAGCTTTGTGTTTAGATTAGATGTTTGTCAGTATTTGATAGGGCTTTGCTTTGTGTGTGTGTGTGTGTGTGTGGGTATGGGTGTGTGGTGGGGGAAGTATCACTGTTTGGTTGCCAGGTCAAGCTCTGATCTTCCAGCTGGGTGCTCTGGTTGAGCCCTCAGGGGGGGTCCCTTCCTCCATTTGAGCAGCTGGTGGGATGCACAGCGTTCACTGACCCCTCACACACCCTGCAGGGCCTGAACGCACTCGGACTGGATGTGTGTGTGTGTGTGTGGGTTTGCTTTCAGTTTCTGTGTTTGTAGATTTTTTGAGAGTGATATTTCCAGTGTTCCATATTGATCTTATATGATCACACTCATTCAATCAATTGATTACAGCATGGTTAAGTTCAATTCAATTTCTGTTCCTTCCTACTGCTTTTCACTTTCCAGTGAAAAGCAGTATGTAGCATGAAGCTGACGTGAAAACGTGTCACACATATGAGCATACACTCACACATGCTCCTTAACACACGTTGACAGCCCAACTGACACACACTCACTGATAAAAAAAAAAGCATCTGCAAAGAAGAAAGAATATGAAAAGACGGGGCTATAGTAAAGCACACATCTCTTTCTCTCTCTATCTATATCTCTCACACACACAGCAGAGCACAAAGCTCTGTCTCCATTCACTCGTCTCCCTCCCTCTCTCTCCCTCTCTCTCTCCCTCTCCGTCTCCCTCTCTCTTCGTCTCTCTCAGTCTGCACTGCAAAGTTATATGAAGGGCATCAGGCAGGCCCGGCGAGCCGAGTGCAGCGTGACAGCGGCGAACGGAGTGATGGCTCGGCCCGATAAACACCCAGCGCCAAATGAAAAGGCTCTGCGCTTGCCATCATCCCCTGTCACAATGCAATTACTGAACAGAGTGATAGCAAGATAGCAGCCCCCACTGCTAGCCACAATGATAAAAGTATTGACTGATTTGATTGAATGATTAAAATAATGCAGACATAAAAATGGGGGGTGGGGGGTGGGGGCTGCAATGGAGAGAGAGGGAGACGGAGCGGGGCTGCCAAGAGTCAAGCTTTGTAGATATGGTTATGTCGTTATTGTGTGTGTGTGTGTGTGTGTGTGTGTGTGTGTGTGTGTGTGAAAGAGAGAGAGGAGAGAGAGAGAGAGAGAGAGAGAGAGAGAGAGACGGGGGGCGGGCTGTGAGGGTTGAGATGTTTGCTCCATCTAGGGGTGCTTTTGGTTTAGTTCTTTTGTTCTATGTTGTTTCATTTCTTTATTTCTCTCTCTCTCTCTCTCTCTCTCTCTCTCTCTCTCTCTCTCTCTCTCTCTCTCTCTCTCTCTCTCTCTCTCTCTCTCAGGTTGCCATTTGTGCTGACGTGAAGGAAGTTCTGCTATCAGATGGGAACGAGAAGGCCATTCAGAGTATCCTTAAATCTCTTCCTCTCTCTCTGTTTCTCTCTCTCTCTTTGCTCCCTTGCTCTGGCTTTCACTTTAATTATATTTCTTTACATGCATGTATTAATTTGCGTCGTTTTCTATATTCTTTGGAACATGATTCACCTGACACCGACTGCCGTTTTGGCCATTTTTGGTTACGCTTTTAAACCCTGCAGCTAAATCCAAGTGTCCCTCTGTCTGCCTAATCAGTCATAAATCAACATGCTATTTTTGTTACTAGTTATTTATTTAATTAATAAGTAGTAATAATTAAATAAAATAATATTGTTACTAATCGTTTAATCTCCCACTCTTAAGTCATAAGAAAGAATTTCTCAAATCATCAGACCACTTTATAGAAAACGAATCTCTTGGATGTGTCATTCACCCCGATGCATTTGATGATGGTTTTTGTCGTATCAGAGAAGAAAAGCGGAGTGTGTCGTATAACCTTGGCCGCGATTTGGTCGTATTGAAAAAAGAATAGTCCTCTACTTCTCCTTTTTTTTTTCATTGGGCACAAGCTACAGATGGGGCATCCACAGCCACAAATACCCAGCAAGAACCCCTCAATGTGGCATCTACCAATCCCAGCTGCCCACAATGGTGTGTTAAGAGCGCAATAATTGCCATGCTGTCAAAATCAGTTTGAGACTTCATCTGATGCTAAGGCTAGGGTTTAGGCTTGATGAGTGTTTTAGAAGTGAGAACAATCAAGGTTTATCCAAGATGTTTTTCTGCGTGGTGAAGGTTCAGACCTATAATTAAGTTTTTAGGACAAATCTTTTAGGTGAGTTTTTTGGCAACATTTGTTCTTTGAGTGGGTTATTGATCACGCTCAACCCCATCTGCCAACTTGCCAAACATTTCACTTTTTCTCTTTTCTTTTCTTTTCTTTTCTTTTTTGTGCATTCTTTTTCTTTTCTTTTTCTCCTCTCTCCTTCTCTCTCCTTTTCTCTCCTCTCTTCTCCTCTTCTCTCCTTTCCTCTCCACTCTTCTCTTATTTTTAATCTCCTCTGTCCCTGCATGTTTTTCCTGTCCCTTTTCTCTCTCTCCTTTCTTTTTCCCCCCTCATTCTCCTAGATCTCTCTCTGCTCTTTCAACAATTACCCAGACAAGAAAAGAAGCTCTGGCCTGCCACGGTTATTTCACAAAAGCAGGAAAAATAAATACACATTTCTTTCCTTTTGACTGATGTGGTGCTTCCCTGTATAGCTCTCCCTGTAACATCTCCATCTCAGGCTGACACTATGCTCCTTCACTGATCACAATAAGGTCAAACAATAACAGTATGGAGCCTCTGAAACACACACACGCACCACTGACCGGCTGCTTTGTTTGACGAACAAACGCAGAGGGAGAATTGAGACTGAAATCGGAGAGAATGGATCGAACAGAGAGAGAGAGAGAGGCTTGAGAAAGACGGATAAATTGTTCTGGGCTCAGCCAAATGGGCCCATTGACATACTGTAGTGCACTCCAAGGCATTTCCTGTCATTGAGGAACCTCATTCCCTCTGGTGTTGGTCCTGCACTAATGACCAGTCTGCCTCACATGGCCTTATTGTGTGGTCTGCATTACAATAGAAAGAGATAGCGGATTGCGATATGACTGTGTTTTGTACAGTGAAACAGATGAGAAGATAATATAGAAAGAGGACTCTTGAATGGGCATGTAGAAAACAGAAAAGAGTTTTTTTTCCCACTTCCTTGCAAGTTTGTGACCTATTTGTAGTGCAGGAAGACACACACAGGCAGACACACACGCCATAGAGAGGAGAGGCTCTGTTATGTGCTGTGACCTTGAATAGTCATACTGAAAATCAATGGAAATGTTCCATTAAGAATGATTGATGCATGTCATTGGCTGCTTCTTGTCTGCTACAAGTGATGGCGGAAAATATTCCTCCACTTTAATACTCAATAATACTCAAATAATCACCACCCTCTTTACTTCTGTGTGTGTGTGTGTGTGTGTGTGTGTGAGAGAGAGAGAGAGTGAGAGAGTGAGAGAGAGAGAGAGCAAGAGAGTGTGTGTGTGTTCCTATGTGCGCTGACCTCTCCCCCAGTGGTGTGCTCCTGATGAGATTACAGTAAGCTCCTGTGCTCTTCGCCCTGTCATCCCTATGCACCAACACACTGATGCACAGGTGTGCAGGGTGTGTGTGTGTGTGTGTGTGTGTGTGTGTGTGTGTGTGTGCTTGTTTGAATGTATGCTAATCTATTTGTTTGCGTCTGCGTGAGTGGAAGCCCTCTTTGATTTTGGATTGGCTCTCCAACTATCTATCCATCTGTCAATTTATCACGCATCTCTCACCCTCTCTCTCCCTCTCCCTCTCTCTCCCACTCTCCCCCCTCTTTCTCTGTTTCGGTCTCTCTCTCTCTCTCTTTCTCTCTCACTCTCTGTCACTCTCTTTGTCGATTGGATTTGTCTCAGCTCTTTGCAGGCTTTAAAGACAAGGAAATCCTAATTGAATTGCTTTGCAACTCCACAAGTCAGTGTATTAATAGACAACTTGACATCAATCGCCTTGCCTTTGTTTGTTCATCAGCATTAGAGTATGTGTATGTGTGTGTGTGTGAGAGAGAGAGCGCGAGCGAGAGAGAGAGAGGGAGAGAGAGAGACAGAGAGATGGAGAGAGGGAGAGGGAGAGGGAGTATGTGTGGTTAAAAGCCTTCCCATTGATCCAGCTAGAAGCTGCTGTGATCTAGCTTCTGCTAGCTGGCTCTCTATCCCAAGAGATCATCTCTGCTCACTTACCCTGTCTGTCTGTGTCTGTGTCTGTGCATCAAATGTATGTTTATCTAAATACGGTCTTATTTAGGCTTTGTGTAACTTGATACAACACTTGGAAAAACATATTTGCTGTCCATGTATGGTGATGGACTGAACATTACAAACCGTAATCCCTAGTGTTGTTTGAAAAACGTGCCCATTTGATCTAGCCATCTGTTTTGTTTTAGTTTTCACGTTTTATTAAAGGTACCATATACGTCATTATTCAAGATCTAGTTGCCAAATTTTTTGGCTTAGTTACATGGATAGGTTAATATACTTTAGAATTAAACATTGAATTTAATAGGTAAATTGAATGAATTTGAAGACTGATTGTTTATGTTTTCATAGAACCCAGAAACCCATTTTCATGCTTCCAGTTCATTTTTTATGTAGACAGCTGTGCATTGCATTGTTGGAGCGAGGTGACGAGCTCCCAGAGGCAATGTGTCTCAACATTTGCATTAAGTAGAAGCTCAGCCTACTTATTCAAATCAGCTGTGTCTAATGTGACTTGCTGCCTCTAGAAATTCCCAGATCTCATTTTAAAGTAGATGTTGTAGATCTCTCACATGAAATATGATCAGAATTAGATGTCAGTGGGTGGTTTAGAAGCCAGACTATTGTATTTTTACAATTGGAAAACCATCAGCAGAAAGACAGCCAGTCAGGACCAAGTCAGTGATATGATCACAAGAATTGTGAAAATACCTGTGAAACTATGTGGATTTTTGAAAATGAAAATTGAAGAAAATGTCTATAATATGGGAGCATTAAGTGTTCTGCTACAATCGAGGGTGTTCTGTAATATGTGAATGTGCTGTATGATGTGTCCTTGACCAGAGTAACACCAGATGTGCGAGGGGTGATCAACAGAAACAGACAAGCTGGAGTGTTTGGGGCCACAGATGTGTCAAGCAGGTGAGGCTATTATTCTTAGCAGATGAGATATGCACTCAATGTAAGATTTCCACACAGGGCTCTTAATCATTGCAGATGTAAGAGTGGACTGCTCGCACCACTTGTTGTAGTGTTAACATTTTGAGCTGGAAGTACCTCTTTGAGAAAATACCTACTTTGAGGCTAGTTAACTAACAACAGTCCAATAAAAGCAAACACCAACCCCTGCAAGAGAAAGGAGTATTTTTACGAGTAGAGGGCACAGAAATTGATGATGACTTAAAATGCAAATATGTGCTTCATGAACAGAGAGGAGAAGAGACATGTGTTCCCAAAGTGGAAAGACTGTGTGCAGGAGACACGATCAGAAACCGTTGGAGTTTGACCCTGATCTGGCGTGATGTGAGATAAGGGTGTGAGTGTCAGGTTGCTGCATGGGCACCCGGGTTCACTTTATGAGCGAACTCTTGATGTTTAGCCAAAACTTTCTCCTTGTTAAACATGGCCCGAAACTTAGCCTAACTTTAAACATGACATACCACAACATGTCATATTGTGCTCCTTGACAGAGTTTATTCAAACTGTGTTGCAGCCACAGTGAGCTGCCGGCTGGTGTGATTAATAGTTTGGAAGAGTCCATCATCAATGTTTATATTCACTACTTTACTTTTACCAGTCTGAAGTTAATGGGCTTGATGTCATATTGGCCTACCTTAGCAGACGTCAATTTATGGATGTATTTATGGTTTATGGTTGTATGATTGTATGTATGAATTAAAATTCTTTGTTTGAAAATCCTCCAGGTTGCAACTTTAAATGAGAAACACATCTTAATTTATATTGTGCTGTGTTGTATTGCACTCACTCTCAAATGACAACTGAATCTGATTTTTATCTTG
>NC_043994.1:11741412-11901412 GCF_902150065.1 Myripristis murdjan | reverse complement strand
TTATTGTAATGTCACGGTCATTACAGGTAATAGTCAGGTACAGCACCCGGAGAGAAAAAGGGAGCAGACGGCTAATAGAGGATATTTTACAGTGGACAACTGTATAAGCACATGTATGATAGATAGAAGCAGAGAGAGAGAGGGAGCCGAGTAAATTTGTGTGTGTGTGTGTGTGTGTGTGTGTGTGTGTGTGTGTGTGTGTGTGCGCGTGTCTGTTTTAGACATTGCAGGTTCTTCAGATTTCCCATTTCTCTCCGCACAGACACATGCATTAGCCATAACTGTACGTGTCTGTGTGTGTGTGTGTGTGTGTGTGTGTGTGTGTGTGTGTGTTTGTGTGTGTGCATGCCTCAAGATGTCTCTCTGTGCAGTTTCATCTGGGGATCATCTTTTCCATGCGCCAGCGATTGTGTGATAATTGCGACGGTGGTGGTTGGAGAGTGATGGCTGACCGATTAATGGGCGCGTCATTGTGATGATCACCTGCGAAAAGGTCAACAACGCGCCTTCCACTCCGATTAATTATAGGCCCTACCGATGACAATGGAGCTACCGCTGAGAGGAGAGGAGAGGAGAGGAGAGGAGGGGAGGGGAGTAGCAGGAGGAGAGGAGACGAATGGATGGGAGCCAGGAGAGGAGAGGAGAGATTAGGAAAGGATAGAGAGAGGAGTGCAGTGCAGAGTAGTGGCCAGAGGAGGAAATGAACAGAGGTGGTGAAACGAGAGGAGTGGATGGGAGAGGATGAGCAGAAGAAGAGAGGAGAGGAGTGGAGAGGAGAGAAGATTGGTATGAAACAAGGGCAGCGACGGGGGCAGAGGTTGAGTTGTTTAGCAGCTTAACTTTGCGGTGACATTGTGTACCGGCGGCCGATCACGTGTCACATCGCCAGCCACCCTGCCTATCATTAACAACACCAACTGGCAGCGCGGCTCACAGTCAGTTTTGCAGTGAGTGGGTGATATTAATTCTCACTGTCTGAACACACCATTGTTCTCGTTGCTCTGCCAGGTTGCCAGCTCAGCCGGCCCTGGTAAAGAGATCTGTGGGCACATTTTCCTCTTGGTGGAGCGAACAGAAAGAAGGAGAGGAGTTTGGAGATGACGATGGTTTAGGAAGGTGGAAGCAGGAAACAGAGGAGGAATGGACAAAAGCAGTATAGGCAAAGAAAATACAAGATGCAATTGCTTTTTTTTTTTTTTTTGTAACATCAATATTCCAACCACTAGATGAACAGCGGAGTGGAGTGTGTAGCAGTGCTGTCTGCTTCCTTGTGTCTGCGTGTGTACATACAGTATGTTTATGTGCACAAGCAAGCATCAATGCATGACAGTGTCTGTGTGTGACTTGCATCTGTGTGTGTGTGTGTGTGAGAGAGAGAGAGAGAGAGAGAGCGAGAGAGAGAGAAAGAGAGCAGGGATTCCTGCAGTGGGCATGTGGGTGGCAGAGAATCCTTGGCTGGGCCATTGGCACGTCTGCTTTCTCCATAAGCTGTCCATGTGTGGGCACTGAGATAAAGCCCTGTTATTGTGTGTGTGTATGTGTGTGTGTGTGTGTGTGTGTGTGTGTGTGTGTCAGTTGCGTCTTCTGTGGATTCACACATGCACTTCTCATGCAAACACCCCCTCAGAGCCTGAAGCACTGAATTCTGTGGGATTTGTGTATGTCCAGTCTGCAATGAAAGATGGCTGAGGAGTGTGTGGTTGCACTGGTGTAATTATGTGTGTGTGCATTTTTGCGTGTGCTGTGTGTGTGTGTGCACGTGTGCTTGCTCAGTGTGTGTGCATTAGCATGAACACAAATGCACTCTTGCTGGACACTGAGTGTGCCTGTAATGTGCATTTGTGCATTCGTATGCAACTGTGTGTATGTATGTGTGTGTGTGTGTGTGTGTGTGTGTGTGTTTTAGTGTACTCACATTACATAGTTGTTTTTCCATTTTTAGAAAGGTCCTCTCACTCTGCTAAATTTCCGCCCTGTACTATTGGTGAATTAATGACATGAAATGAACTGATTGCACCACACATTCACACCACATATCATCTTATGCACAACACAAACCTGTGTGTGTGTGTGTGTGTGTGTCTTTTTTTCCCCCTTTATTTAGCCAGTGTAGGTTTGCTGAGCATGGATTTTTTCAACAACGCCCCGCTTTACTTACACAGTTCCTTACCTTCACACACCTGCCCTGCCCTGCCCACTAACAGCTGGAGGGTCAAGTGTCTGTAGCCCTGGGTATTAAAGGAGCTGAGAGTGTCATTCACTGCTGGTCTGGGGGATCAAACCAGCAACCTTCCAGTCACAAGCTCACTGCTCTTCCTTGCAGACCACGCACCCCCTGAGTGTTATCCTTCCCTCACTCTTGACGTTGTTTTTTTCCTTCTCTCACACAACCTTATAAGATATTTAGGGCTGGGACGACCCGCTATTTTGAAAAATCGATACATTGGGACAAAACTGTCGGTAATTAGAAATATTTTTGCTGTTTTTTGCAATACTGTCATTGTGTCAAATGATCAACTGCGATCAGCTCTGAAGACGTTTTTATTTTTGCCATTGTCTCAAAGACAGATGAATCTCCTTGATCTTACAAGGAGGTTCATCTGGAAGTTCAACAAGTGAATTCTTCAGCGGCTGTCTCTCAACCCGTCCACTACATCGTCCAAAGTCTTGACGAGTGACTTCATTAGCTTGGTGTCATGTTGTTGTTTGTTGCCAAGCAAAGTAACATTAATAGGCACTTGTTGCTGCATGGGGTTATTGTCAGAGGCTCCCTCTTCTCAGCTGATCAGCCGCTTGATGGGTTTACTTGAAGATGATTGTTTCTTTTACAGTAACGTTCGTGGCAAGTGACGTTTTTTGTACTGTCGTGCTTTTCGAAATGTGCAGCCACTTGTGGCATTTCTAAAGTGCCCAACTCCAACATTTTTTAATTTTTTTTTTTTTTTGACAGGCTGTTTGGTGCTGAGGCTCACTCACTTCCAAACAAGAAAAGAAAACAAAACCAATTAACGTTCAGTTATTCATCCATACAATATTACAATATAACAATAATAATTATAAAACAATGTGTTTTACTTATTACTAATCCACCAGTTACTGATTTGTTGATATTTATCAATAAATCAAATGTGTTAATTAACTACATCTGATTGCATCTCTCTCTCTCTTCTCTTTCTGTCTCTCTGTCTCTCTCCTCTCTCTCTCTCACTCTCTCTCTCTCTCTCTCTCTCTCTCTCTCTCTCTCTCTCACACACACACACACACACACACACACACACACACACAAGCCACTCATGTGTCCTGGTATACTCCCTAATAGGATGAAAGACTGAAACCAGTGTCAAGGCTGTGTACAAGTGGTCTAAGTTTCTTTTCTCTAATGAGGATGAAATTCCTGGAAGGGGACTGCAGTAGGACTGCACAAAGGAATGTGGAGAATGTCAGTCTTATTTTATTTATTGGTTTACTATTTATTGTGTAGGCTGCCACTTGAGAACCAATTTTGATTTACATGGACAGCCAGGCAACAGGAAATTGACTTGTAGAGGAGAAAATACAGGGAATAAAAATGGCCATTTTTTTTTCCCAAAAATACCAAGTGTGTCTTTCTGAATTTCCCGGAAATATGTATAAAATGACTCAGAAGACATCTAGATTTTTTTTTTTTATTTGATGTAAAACAACGATATCTTGGGTTTCAATATTTAACTCAGTGTAAGTGTGATTTAGCCTCAGTGAAGAGTTGCAGCCAGCAGATACAGAATATATATGTAATAGTATCATTTAATACGGAAAATACTTTAATGCTACTTAAGAGAAAAATTAAGGTAAAATTTCAAGAGATTACCTGCCACTTTTGAGCAGCCTGGCCTGTGCTAATATAATATAATGTAATATGTTGTAATATAAATAATGTAATAAACATTATTAGTGTCCTAGTAATTATTATGACATAACCTTGCACCCCCAACCCTAAAGTTTCCCCTCATGGACCCTTAAGTCATCATGATGTCATGTGTTTCCACAGTCTCACCCTGCACAACTCTGACAACATCCTGTACGCTCATGTATGTGTAACAGTGGACAGATTTAGCAGTGACCCTCTCATACACACACCGAGGTCACACACTCTGACCACCAATCAGTTTGAGCGTCTGGAGTGAGGGAGTGGGAGGGGTCAGTGCAACACAATGGGCCTCTGGCCGTCTGGGAGCCATGGACTCGGAGGAAGACGAGGCATCAGAGGTTAAAATCAAGGGAATAAATGTTATCTCTGCATTTTAAACCAGTTAGAAAAGTCAAAAAAGTTAACACCCAAATCTTGGATGTCATCACAACAACCTGCATCATTTACATCCACAAATAGATGGAGAAGTTGGTTTGTTGACCCATTGCTGTTGTTGTTATTCTGAAGTAGAATTATGAAAACTTGTCTGAGATCTGAAATCTGTTTTCTTGTTGCTATATGTCATATGTCGACCATTTTATATAGGTGGACATTTTGCATATCTTTATAATTATACTGTGTGGGCTTAAAAGTAAAAGTACATTCTTAAAAGTACATTCACTGCCTGCTCTCTCACCTATGGGTATTTTGTCCTGAAGTATTACATGTGCCACACATGGCTTTTTGTGTAGTAGCTGCAGAAAAATTGTCATTAATAACCAAATAACAATAATGAGCATAAATCAATAAGATAAGATGGAGACTGCCTCCCCTTGTCCTATCGGTGACTTGCTGTCCTTCTGTTGCCCCCTGGGTGTGTGTGTGTGTGTTTTCCAACTGTCACCTCCACCCAACTAGGTCACTTCCTTCTTTTCCTTAACACTCACTTTTCCTGTGAACTGATATCTGTAGCAAAATAAACAGCACACAAGCCTCTCACCTTTCAAGTCAAATAAACTCCACACCTGTGTCTAACCTTAGAAGAATAATAAACCTCACACATACATGCGTACATCCTGAGTTGAGTAAGAGTTGGTCATCCTTACATAGGCCTCATTTAAGTCTTTTTTTTATAGTTTTGTCCACTAAACAAACAGACAAGAGACCGGCTCTGAGTTAATTACGAGAGACTCTTCTTCCTCCCTCTGGAACGAGGAGATTTTCATGTGTAAGGTCAGAGGCTGAGGTTGGAAAGTTGTGTCCAGATTGTCGCTCCGTTGGCCAGTTGGACGGATGTGTCACATGTGAGAGATTATATCAAATCTGCACTGTATTGTTGCATTTTAGTCAAATTACTCCCCTCTCATCTGTGATAATAGGTACACACACATGTGCATGCACACACATCCGCTATTTACAAAAATAATGGATTTTGATAATGGCCATTTTGGACATAGAGACAGACAGGCGTTATTTTGTTCAGAAAGACTGGAGTTGATTTGGGTTGTGTGCCTATATCTGTGTATCTGCGTACGTGTATACTATACAGCATATATATGTACACATTTCAGCTCAAGAAATTACTTGACACACAGACACACACACTGCCCATGTAGTCATACAAAACACACATTTACCCTGTACCCAAGGTCTCCATTATAATCTGATAGTCACCTATCAATCACATAAATTATGACTTCTGTACTCATTATCATAGAAGTACAAAAGCTCAATGAGCTTTCGTGTACAATAAATCACACTTCATTGTTTGGATATGGTGCCTATCATTACATTATGTGTGTGTAAAAACATATTTACATACACAAATTTCTGAATTCACATGCACACACACACACACACACACACACACACACATATTACAGGTGTTGGTAAACACTGGTATTGAGGGTTAGAATGGCCCCGGTTAATTTTATTTATTTATTTATTTAGCTTTAATTAAGCATTCTTTTGGTGTATTTTGTTTTCATTTTTGTTTTTGTTCTTCCAACTTCAAGGCATATGCACCAGGTATTAATTCCAAAAACTGAGGTGCTTTTGTGTCACTTTGAAATGTCTAAGTATAGGTGTGTGCATTATTTGTGTGTGAGTGTGTGTGTGTGTGTGTGTGTGTGTGTGTGTGTGTGTGTGTGTGTACCATGGCTGATGGTATCTGTGCATATTTTGGACTCTTTGATGTTCTGCATTCCTCTCAGAGCCTTTGAAAACAGGCAGAGGTGAATACACATGGAAACTCAGACGTACAAAAAAAGAGGAGAGCATCTTACTCATGCAAATTGTTTTTCCCTCTTCCTGTTGGTGGATTTATTTGTAAACAAAAGAAAATAAATAGCCTGCTGCTTTATCTAGCGCTGCTATCATAGGAATGCATTCTAACCAGAGTCTCCCTCTCTCTTACTCTCTCTCTCTCTCTCTCCCTCTCTCCCTCTCTTTCAGTTTGTTTCTCGACCAGTACAGAGCCAGCCTGGTTGATGCTCTAAGGAGATTACTGCGACCCAATGTAAGTGTGTGTGTGTGTGTGTGCGTGTGTGTGTGCCGTGTGTGTGCATGCATTCGCCTCTGTGCGTCTACTGTATGTGTCTCTGCTTATCCCCACCCCCCTCTTCGCTATCATAATTAGGCCTTGCCCAAAACCCTATACACATTAATGGTCTGACAGGATTAATATCATGTAATGCTTTAATGCTTATTATGAGCAACTTGAATGCATTGCTCTGATCTCTCTCTCTCTCTCTCCTGCCTTCCCTTAATCATAAAGCCGAGGCAACTTCTCCCTTTTGGCCCCGCGATAAGACCCCACGCTGCGACAGCCAAAGCAAATGGGGGAAAAAAGCAAAAGGCTGGAAGAGATAGGGTTGAGATTTCTATTTATCTGAAGGGAAAAAGGGGGGGTGGGTTTAAGTACAGAGGCCAGACTGTTATATGAAATGTCTTCATATGAAAAAGAGGAGAGTGAAAAGGGCGCTGGAGGGAGGGAGATAGGGAGAAGAAGGGGGAGGAGAGGATGGAGAAAGGGAGGAAAAGGGGAGAAAGAGATGGAAAATGACGGGGACGATGGAAGTTGGGGATGAGGAAAGAATGGATGGGGGGAATGTAAGAAAGAGAGGAGAGAACTGGGGACAAGCAATACGTGGATGACACAGAGAGAGAGAGAGAGAGAGAGAGAGAGAGAGAGAGAGAGAGATGGAGGGGGCAATGAAGAGAGGAGAGATGCTGAAAAGACCTCTCTATCCCTCTAACACAGCAACATGCATCTTGTTTCAAATATTCTCACACACACGTCGCACCATGAGAAACATATCAGTTATTGTGTGGCAGTGTGTTGAAGTCAAGCCATTAAGATCACATTTCTCACATTTACTCCGCTGTGAACGGCAGAAGTAACTAACCATAATTTCAAACAACAAATGAATGGTTACTAAAAGTGCAGCTGCGTTGCGGTTGTCGCCACCAGTGACACACGGTTTTAAGTTTGTGCTCTGCGTCAGCTGACACAGAGTAGCCAGAACAAGTGCCTTGGTTCCAGCTGAATCCAGTTGAATGACAGACATGACATCTGCCCATTGTTGTACATCTGGATGCTAAGTCTCTTTTCCTGTCTCTCTCTCTCTCTCTCTTTAATCCAGCGCAGATAATTCTGGGGCTAATATGATTTGAGTGTCGGCCATCAGACTGTCGCTGCCACAACAAGCTTTACCAAATATTTAATAATTTGCTAAGCTGATTAAACAATTAACAAAGCAATTAATTCCCCCACCTAATGGCACTAATTTGTTGTTTCTGACAAAGGTGGTCCATCCGGTGGGCTGGATCCCCTTAATCAGCTGATTAGTGCTCAGAGGAATTTATTCTATTTGTTTTGTGTTGTTTTAGAGAGAGGGGTTTGCAGAAAACCACAACTGGAGATACAGATGAAAAAACAGCTGTCCGAAGGGGATGATCCTGCTGTTTTTTCTACCTTTTTGCTCAATTTGCTAGTGGTTTATGCGTGTGTGTGTGTGTGTGTGTGTATGTGTGTGTGTGTGTGCATCCCTCTTGCCTCCATTTAATTAAAACAATAATAACATGATCAAAATATGAAATAAAACTGAAAGCCGAAGGATTTCAAAGAAACTTTGAACCTGTTGGTAATCCTCTTAGTATGGGCGGGCCGCCTGTGATGCACATGCACCAACACACATGCATGCACCCACACCCACATATACATGTCACATACACACACACAAACAGACACAAAGACAGTCACACATACACACACACTTCATCTCTCTCAAACACACGCACATATCTTACAAATACACGGTGGAGTGTATGTGTCTTTCCAGTGCTGATTGGATTAGGAGAGCTTTAATCTTTTTGTTTATTATCTAATATAATACCTGGTATAAATCAGAGACATACAGCTGCCCACTCACTCTATATGTCTCCTCATGTGCATGCCAGTGTTTGTGTTTGTGTACTTGTAAAGTTAGACAACAGAGACGGCTAGCTGTAAGAAATGACATATATACAGTACTCACACCAAGGGCTGGGCGATATTTCACTACATTGACATTGTGACGAAAGATCAATTGGGATTTTGGATATCATAATATCTTGATATGGCATTAGTGTTGTCCTTTCCTGGTTTTAAATGTTGCATTACACTAAAGGGAGGCAAATTTCTGTCATTTGCCTCTACCTGCCTGGCTATCATATCCACATTACTAACAATTGTTAATCAAAAATCTATTGTGTGTTAAGTGTCTTACGAAAGCACCCATACAGTATTGTTGCAATATCGGTATTGAGGTAATTGGTCTTCATAACCTGCATTCCCTACCTAACAGCTAATAGTCATCATATCATGACTTTCCCCCCACCATCCAGGGCATGGCGTTGGTGTTTGCCCCTCTGCGAGGGGAGACCCTGGGCTTGTTCTGCCAGCTCGCCCAGCAGGCTGGCCTCTGTGTCCATCAGCACCAGCAGTATGACACTCAGGTCTGGGACGTGCACTTAAAGGTAAGAATTATGTCCCATGTCCAAGAATGAGACACACACTTATGAGTATGAGCTTCCATCCAAAACATTGTGCACCTAGTTAAAGTCCCTCTCCAGCCATTTCTTAAGCCCGGAAAAAAATCTCATCAATATTACATGTTTTTTTTCCTATGAAAAAACATCCCTTACTGCCTTAAAACAGCTTAAGTGTATCTCTAAACCTTGCCCTCATTACAAATGTGCTGATCTTTGAATATGCAAATAATCCCCACTCACCCCCTGCATGCTAGCACACTGGCTCATAACTAGTGTTGTGTGTTCACAGAATGCAGAAATCTCATCCCACGACAGTCATGAATTTTGTGCCATATTGTATAATCTAACCATGAAAAAATACTTTCAGTGAGTCTCTTTGTTACACTAATATTGTTTATGTTGGTCTTGTTGATTTTTTGAAAATAAAACACTCAAGTGACCAGCTGAGCTGGTGCTAATGATATGCAAAACAACACACTGTCAATAGACGGGATTGGCTGACGGATTTGTGATCTACCAAATATAGCTGGCCCGGGGTACATGCACGGACTCCACCTTCAGTAGTGGAATCTGAAAACATCTCTCAAGTATAGTCAAGGTCAGACATTACAAGGAACATAAACCAAAGAAAAACACATTATTGAGTGGAGGGGGGCTTTAAAAACAGGACACCAGAAATTTATCACTTATTGTCTGCATGGGAAAAGCAATTACAACATCAAACTGGTGCTATTTTGTAAGCAAAACTGTTTGGACAGCCCATAATATCATTTATTATTTGTTCTTTACTTTGATGCAATGATTTCAGAGTAGGTGCCAAAACAGACATCCACCATTTGATAGTGTGATTATTCTAAGGCTGTTCATACTGACTGCTGAAATTAAAGTAAGCTCTCTAGTGACATCATGACTTGTCTGAAAGTCTTAATTTGCACAATAGTACTAATTTAGATGATACATTCATTCCCTGTGGTTTCTGTTTTTAATGTAAGGGGCTGGCAGTTTGAAAAAGGCAAAATAATATAGACATAGCCCTAAATCTTTCTTCTCAGTAAATGGAATGCCTTGTCCTTTACAGACATCTAAAATAATAAACTTGAGCTTCAAGAGGGTGCTGACATGATCAGCTTTTGCTAGATTTACATCTTCCAGACAATTGTGGGCATAACTTTCCATAGGAAGACATTACATTAGCTTGTCCTGTAGGATTTCAGTATTTCATGGAGCAAACATACACTTTTTTATTTAACCAAACTACCAGTTCCCAAACTTTTCTAAGGGTCTGTTGAGGACTAATGGCAGATGAAAATTTAAATTGGAAGTTGTTCCTTAAAAGTATGCCACAGTGTCTGAATGGGGCTGGTATGAAGGCTGAAAGAAAGCGGGTGGGATAACAACTTTAATAACAGTCTGTAGTGTGTTCTACTTTTGAAGCAGCAGTCATTTTATGTCAGAGTCAGACTGGATGTGTCATAGCAGATATGAACGGCTATGACGCACAGTAAGATGGAGAAAGTGAAGAAAGAATGACAAAGTGTCAAGATGGAAAAAGAGAAAGCACTTAAGCAAGCACTGTAAAAAAAAAAAAAAAGTAGTGTCTATCTGTTAATTTTGTTACATCACTGATTTTCAAACTGGTGGGTCCTAGCATAGGACATGGGAAGGCCGCATCAGTGCATTAATTTCTTAATAACAAAGCATGGACATTTTTAAATCATGCAGTGTAGACACAATTTCTACACCCACTAAGCCCCTAAAACACCACCGACCACAATGCCTTGTGTCAGCACTGATGACTGGAGAGTAGCATCCCGCTCAGCTGTCTGACAACATGGACAAATTTTTAAAAGAGCAAAGAGCAGCCGATGCGCTGTCTAAAAGCAATAATAATCACCCTCCATAAAGAAAAAAACATCAGAGAGACCAAATATAGAACTGACTGTAACAATGGATATAAGTGATTTGATAGCTTAATTTTAATTTAGTGCTGGGTCTCGAGACATACAGTACATTTACATCCTATTTTGAACAAGTATCACTGCATTGCATCTCTCTCTCTCTCTCTCTCTCTCTCTCTCTCTCTCTCTCTCTCTCTCACTCTCATCTCAACTCTGAGCTCTTTCAAACTACATTAAAGTTTAGCAGAATCTTGGTTGACCCAAGGTAGAAAAAACAAAAAAGGGGGACTTAAAGAAAGGAGAAGGAAGGACAGAAGAAGAACAAATAAAACAAATAATTCACCACCACAGTTGTTTAGGAAAATTGCCACTCAGCCCCGTTTCAGCAGTGAGAGCTGCTCGACAGCAGTGTGTCAACGATGTGAACAGTGAAATCCAGGCTGATGTGTGACAAAAATCTCTTTGAAATCATGCCTGTATGCCTTGTTGGCATGCAACAGCACTGTCACAGTTGGGCTCACTGCTGAAACACACACATGTGCCATTTTGCAACGCACACACAATGTTACACACGCACACGCATACACACACACACACACATTGGGGTCAGGTAGTGTGTATGGATATGAGGGCAGGCTGAAGTGGCCTCCACATATCTGAAGGTGATTAAGTCCCCTCTGCTTATCTTCTGATGAACACTCTGCCCCTCTCCCCCTCCTGTGTGTGTGTGTGTGTGTGTGTGTGTGTGTGTGTGTGTGTGTGTGTGTGAGACTGACCGTTTTGCAAACTGGGATAGAAATACACACACACTTGGGCGCACATGGCTAAGACAGAGGCTATATCACAATCCCACACAGACCAGACATCACACAGACAGCATATTGGCCAAACATAACACACAAATGCACACACACACACACACTCACCATATGATGATATCACAGCGAAACATACACCACCACCATGTGGACACACACACACACACACACACGTCCAAATGAGCAGCTGCTACTAATTTGCACTACAGATTAGCTTTCTTCTGCTATATTTACTTTCAATGGATGGACCAGAGCTCAACACAAAATGCATATCAAAACCTACAGTGGAACACACACTATGGATTTGCTTTCATTGTGGCTTAAAAACAATCAAAGGTTTTGAACCAAAAGGCTATATATACATTTTAGGTGTGTGTGTAGGTGCGGGTTGGGGTGGGGAATGTTGCCTGGACAACAGAGAAATCCAGTTACAAAATGTTACTAGGGTGTGAGCAAGGGCCCTCTCAGTGTTTACCAAAGTTAGTTTCACCTTCATGGCAGCAATCATCATCATGTTAAGAGCTTTTGGTGTAGCTTTTTCAGTTGACTGCTATCTCATTTTGGAGCAAAGGTCGTAAATAAGACGGGACTGAAATACTCTTCGACCAGGGGAAAGAGGGAGTTTTAGACATAGTTTACTTTATTTGACAATAAAAACAAGATTATACCTCAAGTTGTTTGACACAATAAAGTTATGGATTTGTTTCCAATGTTATTCTTGACATAAACACAGCAAAGATTACTCATAGTGCCTTTAAAGGTGTACTATGCAAAATTACTACGGGGTCAACTGAAGTGCAAGCTGTTTGGACTCAACTGACAAAAAATGTGGAATAAGGAAAAAATTTGATGGCTGAGGCTACATGGTTTTCCTCATCGATCTTGTGGATAAATTTAATGCTTTTTACAATAAGCATTAAATTTAGATGCCCCCCCCACCCCCACTCTCCACTTCAGTTGACCCTCAGTTATGAATAATGAACCTTTAAACAGGCAGCATCTAAAAATACATGCACAGCAATACCCAATATAAAAACTTTACATAATAATCAGCATATGAAACATAAAATCAGAATTAAAGTGATTTGTCTTCCCATTGATTTGATTTGCATTATTTACTATGGGTGTGTTGGACCCCTAGAAATTATGAATTGACTGCATACACCAGTAACCAGTTCTTGATACAGTCTGTAACAGTCTTTTGTGCTTTTTCCAATCAAACCACTGAATGGGGCAGGAAATAATTCAAGATCTAATATCTCAGACACTTAGAGAGAAGAGGGAGGGATTCGAGTTGAGCTGTAGGCCGTTGCACTCTGTAGCTCAAAAGGAGAGATATGGGTGTTAATTTTTGCGGCTTGTGTGTGTGTGTGAGAGAGAGAAATAGAGAAAGAAAAAGAGCAGGGAGTGTTTTTAGCAATTCTTTACAAACCATCTCTAAGACCCATAGGTCTGCACTCTGCAGTTTTCCAAACATACACACACTCTCCCTGTCTCTCGCACACACACACACCCACACTCAAGGGACTGACGATGGCAGGCGGGCAGGATGAACAGCGGTGGTGTGTAAGCACAGTGTGTGTTTGTGTATGTATGTGTGTGTGATGCGTGCGCTGGGACTGGCAGACAGGGCTAGTGCGTTATCCTCTTATCCCCACTGTTGTGGAATAGAGAGGCAAGCAGCTGGAGGGACTGCAAGCAGCCTGATAATGCCAGCGCTATTTTCTAACCCACCGTCTTAATCTTGTTACTCAAATGGTTGTGAAGAGAGAGTCATGAATTTTAATTTCTCTCAAACGCACACACACACACACACACACAAGAGGCACGCACGTTTGTACACTCCCCCTCTTTCGCACATGCATAAATAGTAACCCCACTGTGTCCGTGCACTCACACACACTCTCGCCTGCCTCTGTCTACCTCTCTCGCTCTCACTTTCTCTCTCTCTCTCGCCCTCTCAGCTGCCTGGGTACCCCACCCGTCCCTCCTCAGCATATCTTTCTTCAGCCTTCTCTTCTCTTCTCTCTCCCTCTTCCTCCTCCTCCCTCCTTCTCCCCTCTATCTCTCCATTCTCTACATCACGACCCACTTCTCTATTTATTCAAGCCTGTCCCTCTATCCCATCCTCTACTCATCTCTCCATCCACCCAATCCCTCGTTCTCTGTTTCCTAATCCTGCGGAGAGAGACCCCAGACATCCGGTTCATCCACCCCTCCACCCCCCTCCCCACACTCCCATCCTCTCATTCTCCCTTGTTCGCTTTCTCTGCAACCTGCACAAGGAAGGCAGGAATAAATGATGGAGAGTTAGGGAGACACAGAGAGAAAGTGAGAGAGATGAAAGAGAGAGAGGGAGAGAGAGAAGCCAGGGCAAAAGTGGCAATGAAATAAATGACTTGCATCTTGGCAGTAGCGCGATTTAAAAAAAAAAAAAAATAGAAGAAGAAGAAGGGTGGGGGTGGGGGGGCAGAGCCGATTTAGCCAGCCACCCATGAAGCTGATTAGGCAGCCTGCGATCAGGAGGAACAGCTTTGCTTGTTAAACTTTTCACCTCCGTGAGCTCTCAGCCCTCGCCACGTTATGCCCTCCCTCTCGCTCCCCCTTTTCTCCCTCACTTGCTCTATCCTTCCCTCCCTTGATTCGTCCGTCCATCCGTCCATCCATCGCTCCCTCACTCCTTCTGCCTGGTACAATTTGAATGTGAATGCTGGCCCTGGTCCCCATAGAGGGCTTAGCACAGGGGGCAGGCAGCTGCCCCTCCACGCCCAGCTACCCCCTGGGCTGCTCACTCTCCCTCTCTCTCTTTCCATCTCTCTCTCTCTCTTCTTGGGGGTCACAGGTTCAACCACCGGCCGGTGCCTGAAGGGGTGGCCAGAGAGAGATAACGCACATGAAGGGCACTGGGGAACGAAAGGGAGGGAGGGGAAGGAGGAGAGGTGGAAGAGGAGGATAGAGGAGAGAGTGGGGAGGGAAGACGCATTCGGTCCTGTCATGTCCAAAAAAAAAAGGGAGGATAAATTGGAAAGAGGCAAAGAGGAGGAGAGGAAATATTTCTCTTTTTCAGGACAGCCAATGGGAAAGGGAGTGATGATGATGAAGGTGGATGTGGGGGGAAGGTGGGGTAAAGGGAGTGACTTAGGGGGTGTTAAGGTTCCTTTGTGCTTTATTTGGATGTTGCAGGTAGGTCTGAAGTCCTGCTAGTAATCTGCAGTGTCAGTCACCAAGAATTCAAGAATTCAAGACACACACACAAACATACATACATACGTACAGTCACACACTTTCTCACATGGACGAACCTACTAAACTCACTTTCATAAGTCTGTGATCATTTGGCCAGACACAGAGGGAGCTGATTAGCAGGCACATGCCCAAACTGCCAAGTCTGCTTAAGAGGGCACTGAACGGGCACCACATGGGCACCCCATGAAGCTGTATGAGTGTGTGTGTGTGTGTGTGTGTGTGTGTGTGTGTGCGTGTGTGTGTGTGTGTGCGTGTGTGTGTGTGTAATCTTGATGCAGCTTAGTTGTTTTTTTTTTTTAAAAAAAACATGAATGGACTTGAAATTTGACGTTTGTTAGTATCTGTGATTTTTTTTTAATTTTTTTTAATTTATTTTTTATTTTTGTGCCAAGTAGTTTATGGTAATGGCACAACTTGTTACAGCACTACTGGCTTTTAGCTCACAGTGAATTCCAACCAAATTTCAGCTTTGTGACTGAACCACACAAGCCACATGACCAACAAGAAACTAATGACTTGTGGAGGGAGAGGATAAAAACTACTTTCTGATGGTTAAGATTTCTGCTGTGGTAATTTCTCATACACACCAGTTTTTCAGCCTTTGTGTATATTTGAGTTACAGTATGTTTTTTTTCTGTCTTTGGTAGAACTTTTTTTTTCTAAACTTTGTAGCATATGCATATAGGAGTGGGTGAGCAGTCAATCTTAAACATTAGCTGCTTTCAACATCATTCAGTTTTTACTCCCAACTCTCAATATTTTATCCAAAACTTCCAATAATTACAAACAGACAAAACTGCATGACACGCATGACACTGGATACATAATTAGGTTAAATATTAGCTTATGTAATTTGCCATGTTGGAGGTCTGATTTTCTTGACAAGGCTTTCAAAACAAAAGTGGGCCCACAGACAAGAAAATATCAGACGTTCAAGAACTCTGATAGAAAATATTCTGCCAAACTCAAATATCATTTTAAAGTCTTTGTGCATTTCTTCTGTTCTGTTTTATTAATGCCTTTCATTTAATGCCTCTCATCTTATGTGCATTTCAGATGCAGAGCGAGGGGAAGGAAGCGTACGATGAGAATATCCACTACCCTCTCCTCCTCACTCTGACCAGTGGACCTCAGCCTGCCAGCCACACTCAGTAAACCCAAACAAGTGCGCCCTCGGCTCTTCACAACACCACTCCAGATGCCCTCAGACAGTGAAGGTTCATGCAATTGAACAAGTGTCAACAAGTTGATCCACAAGCGATCTGAGTGAGAATAGAAAGCAGTAGAGTCTTGTTCATTCAGTTAAATTGGTGCAGAGAGCAAATCAGTCGATAATGTGCAAATATATATATTTTTTTGATGCTATTTCTACTTTGTTACCAGCTTCTGAAAGCATTTAGTCTCATATCATGCAAAGCAGTTTTGAATGTTTGAGCCTGCATGGTGTGGAGGTAAACTAACTTTTAGTGAGATATAACCAGTGAGAATAAACCAGATTCTACTGTATCTGAAGGCCAAGAAAAGAGAGGAAGCGGTACTCTAATCTGGTATTGATAATTTTTCCCATACCAAACAGCCTATTTTCAATCTGTCTTGAAGGGTACAACTCTCAAAACTATTAGTCAGTCAAGTCGGCCCTGTAATCAGTTGGTCAGTCATTCTAGTAGCTTGTCAGGGACATCCAACAGTTACTTAAGCACTCTAATCATTCATCACTTTAGGCTATGTCCTCACTAAGCCGGATAGATTTGAAAACATTGTTTTGGTGTGCCATCCACACTAGATCACAATAGCATTTTCAGACCATTTTTCAAAGCCTCGCCATCCACATTAAAACACCTCAAAAATGCTTAAAGTCCCCTGTCAAGCATGCACAGGCCTACATGTATGTCCTGCACATGCTCAGTACCAGACTACAGCCTAGATCTCATGACAGTCCAATGAAAGAGTTTTCAGAAAGCTGTTTTCCCCTTTTACACTCTAACATCAATGCTTTAAAATGTAAACACGTTTAAACACAGCACAGCAACCAAAGGCAGGCAAGGGAAATGGATGGAAGGATGGCTGGAAAAAGATTTTTCAAATGTATGGGATTTAGTGTTGACATAGTCACCCAATCAGCCGTTCACTGACTTAGTGTTAATCAGCCAGACAGGTAACCAGTCAACCATCCAGTCAGTAAATCAGTCAGTCATTCAGTATTATTTATCAGCTAGTCATTCACACCGGCAGTGAATCAGTCAGACAGTATGAAGTGTCTGTTAGCTGGTCAGTCAGTATTAACCCAGTGCCACTGTGTTCTTGGCCCCGCCTTGGAAGCCAACCGTAATTCATTTACCATGACAGGATGTGGAGCAGCTTACAATCTCCTTCTGTGTTTTCCTTTCTTTCTCTTTTCCCCCATTCTTTTCCCCCTTTTATTACCACTAATACTATTCATTTATCCCAGTCAGAGGTCAGTATTAAGAACTTCTTTTGTGCATTACTTAGAACAGTACATTAACATATTAGGAACTGTGTGTGTGACAGAGAGGGGGAGAGACAGACAGTCCAGCAGAGAGGAAGAAAACATGCACACAAGTTGTAATGATAGTATATTATTCAATTATGTGATGGAAAGTGACCCCAATACTGTGCAATAGATAAAATGTGCAGATGGGAACGGAGCAGGATTCCCTGGCTCCTTCACCAACCCATATTGCACTGTTTTTTTTTTTTTTTGCAGTCTATCTGAACATGGTCTTAAATATATAAACTTTGTATATCCATACTTCTTGAAAGCCCAACAACCAAAAAACAGCCTGAAATTCTGCACAGTGAGAAGAATCACTCCTCCTTTTTCAGTACATGATTTTTTTTTTTTTTTTTTTTTTTTTTTTTTTTTAATTATCACCAGAATCAACAGTTTTGCTCAGGAGTGTTTCCATGTTTCCAGCAGATTCCTGTTTCCTGTAGTATTAGAAAAACACCAGTAGTCAGTTGGTTGTCAGTCAGGCCCAAAGCTGTAGGCAGAGACCCATCAGACTTGTGTGGTGTTTCCATATTTCACTGTGATCAACTGTCAGCAGTCAAGAACCTATGCAGTATCTCCCGATGGCTCGCTCTCACATTCCAAAGATGATCATGTTAAAAACAACAATTTCAGAAAACATTACAGTGTACAGTGTGTTACATTGAAAGATAAATTTAACCATCAATATTGTCAGTGCTTTGCAGAACTTATTTTACAAAAACTGACAGTTCATGTATTACAAAATGTTAGGAGTGTATTACATTACACTGTATGAACTTTTTATCATCAGTCCCAATGCCTTGTGGAAAGAACAGTTTGCTGTATACCAGTGACATCTGTGGACTAATTTACCAAGCTGAATATACAGCCGTCAACACCATCCTCCACTGCGACTACTGCATGTCCTGTGATTTTGTCACTGTCGACTGTGATATCACCACTGCTTATAGTGATAGTGATGTCATCTCAACGCACTCCAGCATCACCACTGCTTACTGTGATCCTGCGTCACCGCGTGGCTGCTTCTTGTGACATCACCCAGGCGTGCAGCAACATCTTTTCAGTGCGCTCTGGCGCACCCGCAGTTCACTGTGATGTCACATTTTGCACACAGCGATGTTATCACTACTTAGTGCGATGTGACGACTGTGCGCTCTGACTCTACCACTTCTCACTGTGACATCACCCGACTATCCAGAAACCAGTCAGAGTTTGTCCAGGGTGCACCGTGGCTGCCATGTTGCTACCTCCTCTCTGGGAATAAGACCTGTCGACTCCAACTGTGCAATTATGATTTCCTTAACTGATTAGATGGCCAACAGTTGGCATGTAGTCACATGCAGCTTTGAAAAGACCATGCAGCAGGATTTTGAGCTAACAGGGCTACAGCTGAAAGCTACAGTGGGTAAAGTTGTAAAGGAGTAGCCCTGTTCAATTGTGTTTGGGTCAATGTATTGTGGG
Organism: Myripristis murdjan; assembly: GCF_902150065.1. NCBI lineage: Eukaryota > Metazoa > Chordata > Actinopteri > Holocentriformes > Holocentridae > Myripristis > Myripristis murdjan. The sequence goes on along the minus strand of NC_043994.1, from coordinate 11,882,557 downwards.
ATGCATCAGCTAGGTTGTTGTCTTGATAATCAGTCAAAATTCTTCAGACATTCATTACTCTCATATGGTGAGTTTCCCTAGTCACGATACCAAATACCTTCCAGTTCACTGTTATCAATAGTTTGAATGTTGTATTTTTCAGTCTAATGGTGGGTGATTTCTGTGAATGAGTATTACTAAATAAATTATCTTGAAGTAATTTGAGAAAATGTGGTTTTTTTTTTTTTTTTTTTTGGTTTTGTTTTGTTTTGTTTTTTTACTTACAGTGGATGAAATCACAGTAGGCCTTCATACAAGCCTATTCCAACTATTTAGTTAGTTCATTTGTTAGTTGTAACAACTATAGCTACACTATTACATCATTATTACTTCCTGTGTTGGGGGTAATGAGTTACATGACATATCAAGATATTATTACCTATCTGAGTAACGGACAAATGTAACGATTTATTGTTTAAAGTGGCATAATATCATTACAGTTATTATTTTAAGTAATGTACATTACTTACAACAGACAACAGTTAACAGACAAGCATTTTCAAAAAGCCCCTGTTAATGAGATACAACCAATACTTCAGTAGTAGTGAGTGGGAGGAAGTGGCACAATTATTCATCCTTAAGATCAGCTGCAGTGAGATTCTTTTCCATTAATTATTTTTTTTTATCACCGTATCCTGTTCATTATGTCGTCTTTTGCAAATTCCCTTCTGCAAAATCCTGTCCTAAGTGATGGTCAGTGCTTATTTTAATTATTGTTGTTGTCTTAATACGCAGCCCTCAAAATAATTTTGACTTATACAACAATATTTTGTTTTGTTTAGTTTACACTCTGAGCCTGTGGGCATTAAACTACTTGAGTCTCGATTATGACACTTAGTTATTAACTCACCTTTGTTAATATTTGCTGTGGTTTTAAATGAGCTTTTGTTTTTAAGAAACTTGTTGGACTCTTAGTGAAAGTAAAACATTAGTGAAAGCAATAGTAAAGTAATAGTTACTATGTACAGAATGTAATATAATGTAATTACACTACTTTTAATGAAGAATAATAAGTTACATAAGATATATATAAAATATAGATATAGTTTAATGATGAATATGTTTTGTCTCTTGAAATGCATATTATGGAGATGTGACTAACAAAACCATGTGGAAAAAATGGCGTTCCATAAGTACACTCAAAAAAAAAAAAAAAAAAAAAAAGCAAAAAAACAAACAAACAAACAAAAACTGTGTTAAATTATCATGGGTGTAATAAAGTTTCATTCAGGCCCAGATCAGCTGTGGCCTGTGTTTCAAACACAATGGCCTCCTGCAGGCTAAGCTGGTGCCAGACAAGGTAACACACACACACACACACACACACACACACACACACACACACACACACACACACAGACATACACATACACATACACACACATATCAGGCCCAGTCAACAGTCTAGCCCTCCACAGGAAGAAAAGAGAGAGGGATAGAGATGGGGAGGGAGGGAAGCAGTACACAGCAGCTAATCCTGCAGGTTCACTCTTCTGTTTATCAGTCAGAAGGAGGGAGGGAGAGTTAGTAGAAAGGGAGGGACCAGTGAGGCCCCCTGATCTGTCTTTTGATATTTTAAAGAGGCCTGTTCTCTCCTCCCCAACACTCTGCTGGAGAGACAGAGAGAGGGAGGGAGTGAGAGAGAGGGAGAGAGAGAATAGGTAGAAAAAAGGAAAGACAGGCAGAGATAAAAAAAAAAATAGGGAAGACAGCAAGATGGGAGCGAAAGGCAGAGAACAAGACATACTGAGTGGCTGAAAAGAAAGAAAGGTGGAGTGAGACAGCTGGAAATGAGGTGAAACTAGATCGAAACAGCGGGGAAAAGCTTCAGCAGAGAGAGAGAACGAGGGGCAGACTGGAGGGATTGGGAGCCAGCGAGATTGACTGGCTGAGTAAGTGATCGAGGAGAGAAAGAGAGAGAGAGAGAGTGAGAGAGAGAGAGAAAGGCAGACAGAGAGAGGGAAAGTGAGAGAAAGAGTGCTCCCGGCTCGACACAAGGGCCCCATTAACTTGACCACTTGCCCTTTGCACACAAAGGCAGGGCCAGCCCATTGCCCCTCCCACCCAATTATCCACGATTAGGCTCAGTGCACTGTGTCAAGATGGAGAGGGAGGGAAAGGAGGAGAGAGAGAGAAAGGCGAGGGAAGGAAGGAGTGGGTTGGGGAGAGAAGGGGACAGTGGGGGAGAGAGAGATATGAAGGAAAGTGAGGCATAGTGAGGGCTGGATATGAAGCAAGAGGAACCATCCTGTTAGTCACCTAAACTGAATATAGACATTTGATTTTGAGCCCTTTGTGTAAATCTGTGTGTTTATGTGCCATTTATTGGCTGGCTGGCCTATATTTGTCAAATCTAGGCAGTAAATAATTGAACTTTTACACTATATGCATATATCCATAAATGTACAAGGAATATAAGGGTGTCATTTCAGCAGAAACAGAGAGAATGGCCTGTTTTCTTCTTCTGACTTTTATTCGCTCTCATCTTTTGAAAGGCCAATGGGACAGCTGGCAGCCAACATGATGAACCCCATCACTGTGACCTCCCTCCACCTCCTGCCTCCACAAACACACAAATAAACACAGACCACTCCAGAATACAGTGCATCTACCCCCACTGGTAGAGACACATACACACATTCACACACCATGGGCTCAGCTGCAGTCAAGCCATGTTGTGGTGTGTTGTGCTTTGTTGATACTCTGCAGCCAGTTAGCTGGCATCCCATGAGCCTCTGACTGGTTGACATTGCAGCGTTGTATGTCACCGTGTTACCAGACACACACACACACACACACACACACATACACATACATACATATGTCTATATCTATATCTATATATAGATATAGATAAATAGATAGATAGATATAGATATATATAGATATAGATATAGATAGATGATAGATAGATGTGTGTGTGTGTGTATGTGTGTGTGTGTGTGTGTGTGTGTGTGTGTGTTTGTATAGATATAGAGATATATAATGTTTCTGCTGTCACTACTGTGTCCAATGTGTTTTTTTGTCCACTATAGTAGCAGGCACACACACACACACACACACACACACACACACACACACACACCCACACATATGTGCTCTCAAACATACCACAGGGTCCATTTAGATACAGATGGTGTGTGCCAGGTGGGCCTAGGTGGATAACTAAACCCTTGACTATCTGACCCACACACACACACATATATGTATACATGTAAGCCAAAGTTTTCATGGGTTTCTGTGTATATTTATGTGAATCCATGTGTATGAAAAATAGAGCGTGTGTCTGTGCAAGGGTGTCTGTGTGCATGCACTTGCGTCTAAGAGCCCACATTAAGATGTTTACATATCCCCTGTTCGCTCTATTTTTTAAACCCCCTTCACCTCTCTGTCCATTGCAAAAAAAAAAAAAATCTCTCAAAACCTTTCAAGCCTTTTCCTCTCTCTTCTCCTCCTCAAGGCAATTTCAGGAGGGCTTTTTAAATGATCCACTCATTACTGGGAGTGGAGTCACTTTGTTTTTTCAGCTCTGTCTGCTTGCCTTCCTGCTTTCCTTTTTTCCCCTCTCCCCTTCTTCCTTCTCTTGGGGTTTTTAGGGGGCTTTTTCTGCATCGTGCCCCCACTCCACCCCCCTCCAGAGTAGCATTTTGGTCCGTGTGTTTGTGGTCCTGAAGTGGAATGCAGCAAAGTCCCTGAGAACATTTTTTTAATTTAGAAAGCCATCGGGTATGAGTTGAGGTGGAGAAGTGGAGGCTGCTCACCCACTACCACCACCGCCGCCACCCTAACCAACATCACTCTGGCCTTGAGGACAATAATGTTGTCCATTACAGGAGAGTGTGTTGGGAAATATGTGAAGGTAGAATTCTGTGCTGTTAATGTAGTCATCTGTAGCGGAGTGGAATGGGATACGGTATATATAGAGTGGGAAATGTGCAGGTTTTGTTGTTGTGGATCTTTTTAAAAAGGAGCTTTTGTTGCTGTTAGAGGCACTAGCAACAGATACACACACACGCAGAGAGAGAAAGAGAGAGAGAGAGAAAAAGAGAGAGAGAGAGAGAGTCAATTGAGTATTGTTTGGGAACCTTGCCTTTCTCTATGGACTGCTTATAGATAGCCCCATTTACCTGTTCAACCCTCTCCATCACTAAGACCCATTAAACGTGTCCTTCTGGATATACTGGACGCTGAGTTCACTGACTGACTTACCAGCTGACTGACAGGAGAGAGCTAAGGTCACGCTGGAGGCTGGCAGTATGCACACACAAACACACAGACACAGTACAGTCCTGCTTACACATGGGCTTATAGCAATAGGCTGCTAATTAAAGGGGCTGTGCTGTTGACGAAAGCACTCAACTTATCACTGATTAGGTCAGCCAGGAAGGGAGCGGGAGACACTGCGAGAGAAAGAGAGGGAGAGAGAAAGACGGAAAGAGAGGGAGAGAGTGTGAGAGACATGTAGGCCCATACAAGTGGTTTGTGTTGGTCGAGAGTGCTTCCTATAAATGTTGACAGTCTCTTGTGGCAGTGTTTACCCTCCTGTTAATGGCAGAGGGCCGACATTAGCCACACCGAGTTAACACCTGCCACTCGGCACGCAAGCAACTCCTTTCTATACAACCGGATGGCCTTGAAAGTGCAGGATTGTCTATATATATTTAATATAGCACCCAAATTCATTAAGGCACCTTGACTCTCACTGTCCAAGAATCAACACTTGCTGAGTGAAATCCTGTGGTCGATATCTGTTGATATAGCAGCCTTTTTAAAATGATTTCACCATGATTTCTTGACAAGGTTGTGAGTGGAAAAGCGTTGTCTTGTTTTGACCCATGTCAGACCTTTAACAAGTTTCACACGCGAAGATCCTGATCGTAACGAAACATTGATGCTTTACAATGAAATACTTTTGGGCGTAATTTGTCAGTGCGTGGCATCTTTTTTTTTTTTTTATCCATACCTTAATCCAAAATATGGTTATTTTGAGTTGCTGAATTGCAGCCAATGATGTTTTGAAAATGATTGACAAAGTCCTTAACGTTGATGTCCAAGTTAGTGTGTGAACTCAGATACAGGAAGGCCAGTTTCATACAAGAAAACTCCAATAATCAAACAGCCAATCACAGGACTACTTACCATACCTCTCGCCTTCTAATCCACACCCGACCTGTCCAACATAAACTGTTTGCACTTTCCTGCTTGAGGATTATACAAGACAGATTTCCTATAAATTATGAAAATCATCATTTATTACCTTACTTTTCCTCACACCTGTCTGTTTGCCTTTCTGTCTGTCAGTCTGCCTCTTCACCTGGCTGGCTGCCTGTCTGTCTCTCCATCTATTTTTCCCATCCCCTCACCCCCACCCCCTTCTCTTGGCCCCTGCCTGGCCTATGTGGCTGTGGTCGCCAGGGCAACAGCTCTAACCTACCGACCCATGTTCCCGTGGACCAGGGGGCCATTAGGGGCCAGTCAACGAGCCTCTCTTCCTGCTATAAGTGGCGCTGGCGGGCTGGAGAGGGCCCTCGTCTCTGCACTGAAGGTCAACGAGGCCGCAGCCCGGCACTCTGCCAGTGACTCTTGTGCCCCCCCACCCGCCACCCCACCCCCAGACCAGCATGGCAAAACACAATGATTGAACCTGTTGTGGCTCTGAAGTAACGGTCCAATTCAGCCACATGCAGATATAACCGTTGTTAGAAGTCCCACTTTTGAGTAGTATGTTACTACTGCACTTTTGCCCCACCAAGAGGTTGAATTAGTTGGGCAATTCAGAATCATGTTCTCTTTTTATTTTCAAAAGGCTGAAAATGGTGTGAACCGCTCAGTTTATTGCTGTGGAAAAGAAAGGACTTAAGCAGTGATTGCAGGGGCGATGGTGGATAGATAATCAATGATATTGATTTGAACTCTAATGCGCTTCTAACCCTTACTTTATTTCATTTGTCATATTGTTCTCACCCACTCTTGATTGCTTGACTTACTGTAGAGCAATCATGGCCCACTTTAGTCCACATGAATGTATGGCTATGAACTGCAGAAAAAAAAAACTAAGGTTATCCAAGCATCATCAGAAAAAAATGTTTTAAATAAGTAAATCACTATGCAGCAGAGCAGTAAGAACGGGTTTTCCCCAGGTCCGTTCTCTAAGCCATCGCACAGGGTGTCAGGCACCTGTTCCAAGTCATTTTCCTCGTACTTTTCTTCTTTTTCTAATTCATTTATAATGTAAAAAAAATCTTCTTTTCTTTTTCTTATTAATTTTTTTTCTTCTTTCTTCTCCTTAATTTTCTTCTTTCTTCTTGGTTGTTGTCTTTAGGGTAAATACTCCAATAGCCACTTGTCTGCCTCCTTAAGGGAAATGTACATAAATTATGTCCCCTCTAATCCAGCCACAACAAAAAGGCATTTTGCTTCAATGCAACAGTATGGTAAGGGTTTCTTTCAGCTGAAACACACATGGACTAACACACACACACACACAGAAACACAAATTTCCCCGGCCATATGTGCACAAGGACGGTGGTGCAATTAACCTTTAGCTGATTCAGTCCTATAGTGCTCTATTTGATTGAATAGATGGAGTGTTCCCTAAGCCATAACCTAAACCCTGTGTGGGTGAGTGGTTGAGAGAATCTGTGTATGTGTGTGTGTGTGTGTGTGTGTGTGTGTGTGTGTGTGTGTCAGAGAGAGAGACAGTGTGTGCTTGCATGTGTGTGTTTTTTCTGTGTATGTGTTTGCCAGTGTTTTTAAAATATTAAAGATTTAGCTTCAAGGAGATGATAGCTTTTTTTTTTTTTTTTAAATACATTTTCATGCCTGTGAGTTTGTGAGTATTCATGTATATGGGTGTATGTGTGTGAGTGAATGTGCCCCTGCCTCACCATGAGTGCCGCCACTTCTTCAGCCAATGAATTTAGTCTGTGTACTTCAGTGTTATGGCCTGCGGGGCCTGGTGTTAGCCTGCAGAATGAAAATCCTCTATTCCAGCTTTTTTTGAGAGTCGTCTAGCCTGCAGCGCTGGCATGCTGTCATTTGTCAAGAGTGTACCAGCCCCAAGTTCTCTTCTTTGTTGGCTCCAGTGGATTGAGCTAAGTATGTGCCGAGAATATTGGATCCCCCCAAAATATTGGCATGATTCAGAGGAGACGGCTTTTCATTCTTGTGCACAGATTTGTGTATGTGTGTGCATGTGCTTGTGATCGCAGGGCTGTTTGTTCTTGCATGTCTTTATATTTGTGACGTTCTCACCATGTTTACTCTCCATGTTAATATTTGCGCTTGCAGACTTCCATGTATCCGTTTGTGTTTGCATGTGCACTGCCTCACTGAACGCTAAACCCAGTCTCACCTGAACTCTAGTTATGCAGAACTCATGAGCCATCCCACTGTGGTGTGGCTTGTGCCCTCTGTCTGCTGATTCAGAGAAGTGTCTAGCTTTAAAGACAAGCTAGCACTGAGCCGAGCATTTCACTTGTTGCCAGGGGTTGGTAGAGTGCAGAATAATTGTACTTGAGTAAAAGAACCGTTACTCATCCAAAAAATGTTCTTGAATATGAGTAACAGTTACCCTATAAGAGAGCTACTCAAATAAGAGTAAAATAATATCAAACTATGCTGAACAGTGAGTACTAGTTGCATTTTTAGTTTGGTCTATTTTCACACCATGAGATAAAATAAAGAACTGTGATACAAAAGTAAGATTTGGTGTACAGACTATTTGTCGTCTGTCAACTGTCGGATCGGAAGTCCAGCCAAGAGTTGCTCTCTGCAGCTTCTGATTGAGTCGTTTGACCTTTCATTGGAGGCGTTTGACCTTTCATTCCATCCCTTGAAGTTGACATTGTCACTGACTGCAGCGCGGCCTTCTTCTTTCATCACTTGTTCTGTTACTGCAGAGCGATGTGTGTCTGTCGGCCCACCGTATGAAAATCATCATCTCTCTCTTAAGGTGAGTTTACACCAAAGATTCGTGACTACATGAGTTGAAACTTGTAACTGCCTGCTAAAGAATGTTGTTTCTGTAGTTGGATAGTTTGTAGAGCCGGTCCATGCTGCCTCCAGAGGAACAGGAGGTCAGAGCATCATCCCTAAATATGGCGTATATATGGCGTTTACGGTGTCAGCTCAGGAAAATGGATGCTCTCTTCCGTGCTACGCCCCGAGGAGGAAATGAAGAGTTTCTTCCTCCTGAAAGTATTAATTTCTCCCAAGGTTACAGTTTGAATGCCAAGTGGTTACAAATTTACCAGAGGTATATTCTGCTGTTGTACTTCCCGTGAAAGCGATTTAGCAGACACACACTATAACACTACTCTAAAACCAGACACCTGCCACCTGACAAGCTGAGTCTCTGCAATGCCGTGAAATGGTTTGATCCCACCGCTGCAACGTTTCTCAGCAGCGTTCAAACACGATCTTGTCTGGTTGTGAATCTTAGGTTTAACTTGGCATTAAAACCATCACGAAGGGAGAAACAATTGTAACACAACCTATTTGGTCGAATGTAATGAGGAAAAAAGTAGATTACTGGCATTACCATGATGTGAGTAAATAATAAGTACAGCCCACAGAAAAAAACATGACCCTCCTCAAAAATCGTACTCATTTACTGTTTTGCGTTACTTTTAACTCGTTCCTACCCACTCCTCTTTATTTCCACTGCTTGTCTGACTCTTCTGCATCTTAACTGTGCCATAACCTTTACATGGAGGGAAGTGTTCTGCTCCTTGTAAGTCATCCATTAGTTTGCTGTATCTTTATGTATTTGTGTGTGTGTGTGTGTGCATTCTAACTGAATGCTACTGTATAACCCTGTCTCCCCTGCAGTGTTGCCATGCTATACAGTGGCTGTACTAGCTGAGAATCATGCAGCGTGCTGTTGTGCGCTACTAACTCACACAGCTCTATTAATTAGCTGTTTGATGCTGTTAATTGGGCTCCCACTGCTGCACTAATTGATAACGCCATCGCCATTGACAACACGAAACACAAACACAGAGAAGTCTCTTGCCGACAACCTATTCAAGCTCCAGAGAGAGAGACGGGGTCGGGTGAAAAGAGGGAGGAAGTGAGGGAGAGGAAAGGATGAGGGTTAGTGGCAGAGGTGTGTGGAGGAGAAAGAAAGGAGAGACAAAAAGATGAGAGAGGAGAGATGAGGAAGAGGACATATTTATTTTTTACATTTTTACAATGCAAGGTGGGGTTCCACAGCTTATTCTGCATATTGAGGATCATTTTAGCATTCACAGTCAGAGTGTAACTCTATCAAAAATATAAAATAAAATAAAAAAAAAAAAACAGTTTGTGTTTAGGTTTCTATTGGACAGAAATGTAAATGCAATCTCAGGTGTCAACACCTGGTAATGGCAATATCATTTTTCTATCGCTCTGCGATCTGCATAGCGCTACACCCCACACCTCTCTAATGGCACTGTTCAGCTATTCATTGAAATGTCTGTTATCATATATAGTGTGTGTTTTTACCTGTCACTGTCTCATACTCATGGACACCAACTGTGGGAAGGAGAAGTCAAAACAATATTATATGAGCAGTCACATTATAAAGATGATAAAATTCATTTTGAGAGAAGGAATTGCAATATGTGAAATTCATCAGTCACTGTTTCAGATGGAGCCATGATTGTGTCCTCCAAAATGCTGTAATTGCCACTATTTTGCAAGTGATGCTCCTATGATCCTGCAATTGCAGTCATCAGTGTGTCATAGTTTCATGCCAGCAATGCCTTAACAAGACTAGGTGTCACTTTTTTTCTGGAATGCAAAATCATCACTTTATGAAAGCCATTTATTGGCATAAATCATCGATTGAGTAAATATCCGTAGATCACAGCATTATTATTTGCATGTATCACCATTCAAGCAGATCTCTGTTTCAACCGGAACCTCCTGAAAGCAAAGAAAACCAGCCAAACTCAAAGAAAATAGAAAAGAGAATGCCGCACTTAAGTCATAATATATTCTGCTCTATGATTCTGTTTTCCATTCCATTTATTTTTGTCCCATTCAATTTTACTCATGTTTTTCTATTCTGTTCTATAAGGAGACTAACTAGAAATTGAAAAAAATGACTTGAATAGAGGGGAGAAGAAAAGGCCTTTGTTGGAGGCAGAAGCCTGAGGGGAGCCTTTGGTCAATGTGTGGCTGTGTCTTGGCTGCATGTGAGGAGGCAGGGAGCAGCAAGTTTTCTCCGCTTCCTTTTGTCAAGGATCTTAACTGGCGGTTTGTGGTTAATGGTCACACTTGTGCCACTAGCAAACCCTGTACCAGAGCCTGAGGACCCTAAATGGTCAGCCATAGGGGACATGCTGGTATAATGGCTGTCAGGAACAAGGTAGAACTCTGTATGTGTGTGTGTGTGTGTGTGTGTGTGTGTGTGTGTGTGTGTGTGTGTGTGTGTGTGTGTGTGTGTGTGTGTGTGTGTGTGTGTATGTGTGTGTGTGCATGCGTGCACATGTCCGCGTGCATGCATCCATGGGCAATACCTAAAGTCAGCACTGCCTGTAATGGTGGCAGTGGCGATGTACTAAATTACAGACCACACCAGACCATTACTAACACACACACACACACACACACACACATATACACATACACACACACACACACACACATACACAGAGTTCCATGCACATGTGCACACACCACATGCACCTCTTGGACATCTGGGCACACACACCTGTCACTTACCTTTTGGCTGCCAATATAACACCCCCCACCTGTGCACGTGCACACACACACACACACACACACACACACACACACACACACACACACACACATGCACATAAACACATCTGAATCTTTTCCTTTTTTCTAAAGAAAAGTACTCTCTCACTCTTAAGCCAGTATATAGCCTTCCTACTCGCTTGCTATTATATGTCTTCCCATTACAGGCAATTACTGCTCAGACCTCAGAGCTAGCTCCAACATGCTCACACCCTTTTATCAATTCTGGTCAAAGAGCTGCCTTGTTCATGTCAAGTATGCATTGTCCATGCAAGAAAACAAGTTATATGATTATTCAGGTAGCACCGGCATACAAGTGGGGAGTGTGTTTTTATAATGTAAAGTATAGCATCCTGTTTATTATTTTTATTTATGGAATGCCACTTTTATACTGTGGGTGACACTTGTCAGTAAAATACATAGAGAGGAATAGATCGGAGTCTGTTTTCCAGTTAAAGATCTGTTCATTTTGTAAACTTAAATACATTACTAATTACAAACTTGTCTGCAAAATTAGAATTCTGAAAATGAAATTATGCAGACACTCATTCACTCATTTGCTGTCAATAAAAGCAAACAATTGTTCAAATTCATTCTGTTTTATTTAATTCAATCATGTCTTCACGATATCAAGTCCTTTACACATCAACCCCTCTCGAGACTCCATGCTGTGAAAAACACATTAATAACTCCCATAACTCATAAACCAGCCATGACCTGACAAAATGGCGTTCGACAACATGAAAGACAATTTCCTGTATTTGGCCCCAGTGGCCAATAGTGGCCTGCTCTCACACATCAAACGCAACTCAATAGGAAATGTCCCTGTGGAGACAATAACAACCTTGGTGGCTTTGATTTAAGCCGGAGACCCCACTGTACAAACACTGCACGCAAACCTGTGTACCGCAGCCAAAACACACCCACACCTACCAACACCGGACGGAGGCTTTTATTATCTTCTGTCGGACTTCAGACGCTGCCTCAACTTCCTGCCAGAAGGGCGAATATGTTTCCTATGTCACAAGGCCAGCGAGGGTATACTGTCGAGTGTGTGTGTTTGTGTGTGTGTGTGTGTGTGTGTGTTGACTGTACAACTACTGTTCCTACTCAGCTATGTGTGAACCTCAGCACTACTTCCTGCTTTCATGGCTCTAGTTTAGCATTATGTCATTCCACTGCATCTCTTGGTGAATTTTATAAAATCGCCTTAAAGGTGCACCATACAAAATTAAAGGTCAGCTGAAGTGAGTAATGAGCACGTGGTTTATCAGGGAGTTAGGCCAACAATGACAATCATGACTCAACCATCAAATTTCCTGCTTATTCCCTTTTTTTTTTTTTTTTTTTTTAAGTCTAAATGGTTTAAGTCTAAATGGTCTTCACATCAGTCAGCCCACAACAGGTTTGCATGGTGCATCTTTAAGAATCAGTTTTAGCTTTCATAAAACACACTGAGAAAATGTTAGCACCACTGTCGGCCAGCTTTAGGCAACTCCTTTATGCCCACCCGCCCCAAAAGGACTTTAGGGGGCTGGAACTGTACTGAGAATTTGTTCTCAATTAACCTGCCTGGTTAAATACAAAAAGGGGAAACACGGCACTGCACTCGGGTTTTGTTCACACAGGAACAAAGATTTTTAGAATCCTCTGGCACTCAGCTGATCTAAACAAATCTTATTTTTCCTATTTATGGCGATTTCCCATAACATAGTACAGGTTCTACTCACCTCGGCTCTAATCGCTTTACTTTTCTGGATTTTGTTTTCCATTGCAGACAGTACCTCCTCACAGCGAAGCCCTGTTGGTCGCTTGTGGGCTCGTTGACTAGTTTTTCCTCCCTTCTCTACCAGAGATTTTAAAACAACAAGACCAACTCGAAATGGCTGCTTCACATGAACAATATTTAACTAAGAGATTCACTGAATTTTTTTTTTTTTTTTACATGATTGATTATCAGTTATGACACAAATTTCGCAAGTCTCTTTTTTTTTTGTTTGTCCTGGTTGTAAGCAATGACCACCAGGTTTTGCTTTTGATTTGCTTTCCGATCAATCAAAACGGCCTGCAGCGTTTCACATCACACTTTGGTATTGGCTCAGCCTGCTTTGACGTCAACAGAGGTGGTTCCAAAAATAGTATCCGGTACCAGATACTACCCTAAACTTTTGCCATGCTAAAAATTACATTTTATGCTACAAAAGCTCAGCACACTGATGTCCTTGTTCCTATGTAAATGCAGCCTGTGTTGTAGTCTATGGATTACTGTTTCCTCCAAAAAACAGAACCGACGGGGACAGAGTCTTCACAGAGAACAGATTTGCATATCTGCCATGCCTCCCCGACAGGCAGAGAAGTGCTATCCTGACAGGCCTGATGAACTAGCCGTTTAAGTGGTCAAATTATACACTCATCCCTTTTTATCCTCTGATATCCTGTCTTTGTACAGGTGATGGAAAGGCAACTTTCCCCATTCACACCCCTTTAGAAAAACCAACCTCGCCTTAATCCCTACCCCCCCAACCACCTCTCTCTCCCTCTCCCCGTCTCTCTCTTTCTCTCCATCTCTCTATCCTGTTCCGTGTCATCGGTGGAAAGTGCAGGCATTCATCGAATCAGAGAGAGAGAGGGAGAAGGGAAAAGGCAGCGCACCGAGGCCCTTTGTGGAAAGAAATCACGTCAAAAAAGCAAGAGAGGGAGTGAGGAGAGAGAGAGAGAGAGGGAGAGAGAGAGAGAGAGAAAGAGCGCTGCGGCTGTCACAGACCTCAATGGCGGCATTATGTAAATGGCTGACATCCCCTGATGTAAAGCTGAATAGAGACACATTAATGTCTTGTGTATATTTAAAAAGCCTGGGCCCAACTCCTCAGGATTGCAAGCGGCAGATCCCGTAATCATGTTGACGAAGTAATGGCAGAGAATTAGTTGTCCATTAAAAGTGTATTATGCGCTGCGCTGGCACATGAAATTACTCTCAAATAGTGGAATGGCTGAGGGGGAGTGACGAGGGAGAGCCAGATAGAGATGGAGGGGAGTGGGAGGAGGGCGTTGATGGATAGTGTATGTGTGCATGCGTGTGTGTGTGTGTGTGTGCGCGCGCGCGCGCTTGTGTGTATGAATTCCCCCGCTCTGATTCGGAGAGGCAGGTGATTGACATCTTTAGACTTGGAGAAATCAAAGCACTGTGAGTGTGTGTGGATGGGCGCACAGCAGGCCCTGAAAGATTCTAATGAGGTTATAGAGGGCTGGGTGTCACACACACGCACACACACACACACGCATGCACACACACATTTACATAGGCACACAACTGCACACTCACTGTTTCACACACAGGCAAACACACACAAACAGAGATATGTGACAAGTGTGGGGGAACATTACTGATCTTGCTGTGGGATTATAAAGTAGAAGTGAGGAAGTTTGTCATCAAATGGCACAATAGATGGAGACCATCTCCATCCATCTATCTATCTATCTATCTGTCTATCTGTCTATCTCCAAGTCTTGTTTTATTTAAAAATGTGTCAATATCTGCCAGTGGGATGAGATAATTCCACTTTTTCCCGGTGCAGTTTGACTTGTTTTTTGCAGGATTTTCTCTGAGAACAAGTATAAAATGTTGAAACAGGGGAGAATAAGACAGAGCAGCCAAATAATATCAAGAAAATTCAAGAAAAATCAAGCTGATTAGACCTGGATACTAGTGGGATTATCTCATCCCAATGGCATTTCTTTTTTAAACTTGTTTTAAGAAAAGCTATTTTTTAACACTGAATATGAGACTGAATGACTTGTTAAGACAGACATGGTTTTACAGTCTCGTGTTGTGGGTCCCATGTGTGTCAGCATACACTGTGAAATTTGCACCTTAGTGACTTTTGCACCTCCGCTCCCAAACCAAATTCTTCTGCATTTCCTGCACTTCGTAAATGAACTGTCGTTTAATTCTCTTGACAAACAACATGAATATCACTTTTCTTTTGGCTGCTTCTTTCACAGCCGTACTGAAAGAGCCCACATCACAGGCACGTTTCGAGGTTTGAGTTTTTTAGATGCCAGGCAAATACACTGAAGTTAAAATAAACATCTAAGTGACGGTTTGCCATCCCGCCTCCATCCCTCCCTCCCTTCTTTTTCTTTCGTTCTTCTATTCTTCTCACATGTCTGAGGCAATAGAAATGTAATTCAGATGTCAGAACGCCCCGTCTCGCTCCCTCTCTCCTTTTCCCTCTCTCTTCCTCTCTCTCTCTCTCTCTCCCTCTCTCTCCCTCCCGTCTCTCTGTCTCCCTCTGTCCTTTTCTAGTCCGTCGTTCCTATTGTTCTCACGGCTGCTCCTTTATCGAGCGAGACATCGCTGAGAGGGGGAAGAAAAGGAAAAGATGACATGCTTTCTCAGCCCATTGCGGCGCGTCCCCGGCTAGAGTGGCTTGTCATTTGAGCGACAGAGGAGTGACAGCTTCCACTGTAGAGGGAACACCCCTGCGCCATAATGGGACTGACTGGGCTGCCACAGACCTGTCTGTCTGCCTGTCACTCAAACCTGTCCGTCAGCAGGGCTCTCGCTGACACAAACCTGTCTTTCTGTTTACACTGTTTATGGCTGTCTGACTGTATAGCCATCTGGCCATTTGTCTGTCTTGGCCTCTGTGTGTTTCTATAAGCACAGCACCTCTGTTTCTGTATGCTTCTGCCTTCGGTCTTAATATTTGCACATAGGCCTATTGTGTATCTCTGCCTACAGTACCCGTCTGCATTGAAGCATTTCTCTGTGTCTCCCCCTCGCTGAGCCTACATTTACCAAGTTTCTCGGTATCTTGCTATACATTCCCATTACCTATGTATCTGACCATCTAGCAGCTACATCCACCGTCAAATTACCTCTTTGACAGCCAGGTGATTGCTATGACATTTCACAATACCACCGTTCCCATTGCACCCTACTGTACATGACATATATCACAATGCACATACCGTCCCCATGCTCTTAAGAACAATGCACTTTGCCCATACAATAATATGGAGTTGTCTACAAGTGAGCGGTTTTTGACAGCTGATGCTGTGGAAGGCAGATGATACCTTCATAGATTAAGCCGGACACACGATGGAAGCATCACTTGGCCTTGCTTCTTTTGATCATTTATGCTCTGACCTTTTTTTCTTTTTAATATTGCTGTCTTTTAAGATGATATGCTGTTTTTTTTTTCTTGTATGAGATAGATTACAGTGTAGAGAGAGGGGGTGCCATGTGACAAAGGTGATGAACCGAATTTGTGTATTAGATACTTAGATACTGTATGTAGCTCACCAGGCCATTAGGACACCTCAGTTGAAATTAGTTTGAATGAGAGCTCCAAAGGAAACAAAAGATGTGTTCAGGCATAGAAAACAGATGTGTGCTTCTGACACTCCAGCATGTTGGAGCCTTAATGAGACCAACCTGTGCTCGTGACAAGCCCCACAATCCAACAAAATATTTACATAAAAATAAAACAGTTTTCATTTTCACACTATTTATGATATTATGATATGATATTTCTTCCCTTTTTTCATATTAAGAGAACAACCATGAACACTTGAAGAGGGTAAATAGTGTTTGTTGTCTGCCCTGTGATTTTGCCAGTAAGAATAAATCTCACCTCCTTTCCCCTTTTCTTCTGCCTACACTGCAGCTGCTACCCAGCTCTTCACTTTGTATAATGCTGCATGCAGTTATTCACCTTACCTAATGCTGGGCGGTAGTCAGTCAAAATGATAACATTCATTTTCAGCAGTAAAATTTGACATTGCCAAGGTTGAGTGCAATGAGAAAAACTACTCAAACTTAGAATTCAGAAATATATATTTTTAAATGGTACTGTGTAAATGCTCTACGAGGCTGTACTTAGACCATGAACAAATGTGTTTTCTCACTTATGGCTCCAATGAAAAAAATAGTTAAATAGATTTTTTTCCCTGGTGGTGTAAAGACTGAATCACATCTAATGTGTAAAATGCCATTGCTATCTGATGGAAGGTCATTCATTTAACATGAGAGACTGTTGGCTCTGTATGACTGCAAGTGTTACAGTCTTTGCTGATACAATTTTGGAGCTCATCGGCTATCATCTGACGATGATTTAGTCTCTGGGGGTGATGGCCCATTGGTTTTCCGATGTAGGGTAGAGAATTTAATAACTATGACACTTCTATACACACACACACACACACACACACACACACACATATATATATATATATATATATATATATATATATACACACACACACACACATGTACACACACATATATATATATATTTATATATATATGGGAAACATTAGCAGTGAATCATGAAATGAAAATTCATATGATGAACTTCATCATGTTTCTGTATTTTGATGCTCTCATGCAGGGTGACTGACAATTCATGCAACAATAGAATAAGATAAAACTCCTAGATTACCAAAACTACAATAAACTACAAGTAGTTTGGTGAGGAGGTCTAAGGTCAGAGCCATAAAGCCCTGAGAATAACTAGAGTATACTAGAGTATTCATCAAAAGTAAAGGTTTTTGGCATCAAACTAGTCACAAATGCAAATGAGTCGGAGAAAACACATTTTTACTAGTGTAATTTGGGCCTCTGCCTTCCTACGTAGATGCCATTTCACCACCACCAAACCCCTCATCCGGTGACATTTTTTATTCATGTATTTATCAATTGTTTGTTCCATATTCATGGTTTGTTTATGATATTTCTTTTTTATTTTACTATAATCTATGGTATTTTCTGCTTACTTTGTTTACAGGCTGGGCCTCATTAAGCCATCTGACTTCTGACCTAAAAAACATACCTTCCCCAAGCTTTGCTAGCCCTCCTCACATTCCCATCACTTCACCATTTTCCATCACTTGCTACTTCCATTCCTCCTCTCCTCTCCTCTCGTCTCCTCTCCTCTCCTCCTCCTCCTCGCCAGCCTAGCACCAACAATAGCCCTCAGAGCCCCTCCAAGGGAGGCCATTGTGGCACAAAAGCACAACGGAAATGAGGGATAACTTCTGGGGAGTCTGGCCTCTCCTACTCATTACCTCCTTCTGGCCCTCCTTCCTCCCCTCCTGTCTCTCTTTCTTCATCCCTCTCTCTCTCTCTCTCTCTCCCTCTGTTGGAAATGAGTGATAACTTGTGGGGCTGGTTGGCCTCTTCCGTCCCACTTCTGCACTCTTTCTGGCCCACTTCTTGCTCTTTCTTCCTCCCTCTCTCTCTGTCTCTCTGTCTCGCTCTCGACTAATTTCTGGGGAAGGCTGGCCTCATACCACACACACACACACACACACACACACACAAACACACACACGCACGCACACAAGCAAGGCCAAACCAGGCAGAGGGCAAGGAGCAGGGGGCCTTTGTAACCACGGGTTAGAAAAGTTGTAGTTAAGAAAGGGTCTCTTCTATGTCTGTATGCATGTGTGTGTCCATGGGTGTGTGTGTGTGTGTGTGTGTGTGTGTGTGTGAGTGTGTAGGGGGAGGTTGAAGGGAGGAAGGGGGTCAGGAAAAGGAACCGAACTTTCTCTTTGTGCTGTTTTGTGTTCCCCTGTGTTGTTCGGAGGAAGAGCACAACAATATGAAAAAAAGAGGAAGCCGGAGTTACTTGTCCGCCCCTCCCTTGCTCCCTCCATCCCTTCCTCCACCGCTTGTTCAGTCACTTACTTAAGACCCTGTTGAATGGACAGAAATGGCTGACAGTGAAGAGAACCACACAGACAGACATGCCTCAGTTTGGAGATGTTGTCCAACAGAGCGAGAGAGTGAGAGGGGGAGAGGGAGTCAGGACCACCTGAGTGTCACCCTCACCCTGTCTGTCCCCTCTCTTTCTTTTTTCTCTTCTTTGGCAGAGGGACACCATTCAGCCCAAACTGTTGACAAAGATGTCCAGTGTGTGTTTCTGAGAAATGAAGTCAGTGTGTCTCAATGACAGCTTGTCTGCCTTATTATAACTACTTGGTGTGTGTGTGCGTGTGTGTGTGTGTGTGTGTGTGTGCACGTGCGCGTGCGCTTGGGGGAACGAGGGAGGATGTAGACCACACAAAACCACAAATGATGACAGTAAGCCAGGGTCTGGAATGTTCTGTTTAAAGCGGATTATTCACTGAGGATATTTGTTTTATCGACAGGGTCAGAAATTGGGACAATAATCAGAGGTTACTGGGATGGCGTAAGCATCGGGTAAGACACAGTCTTTCTTAGAGAATCATAAGAATGACAAAGACAGTTCTGAAAAGAAACAATAGCCGATGGGCTGTTTCATTATAAAAACAATATTTATTCACAGTTTTTACATCATTCCAAATTTTACCCATAGGTTTTAACTTGTTGTGAGACTCAGTCGTTGAACCCATCGTAATCATTGCATGTGCTTGTATGTTAAACTGCATTTCGTCCCCTTTTCAGTCACTTTTTCCCAGTTTGTGGGGTAACAGAACAATCATTATTTCACTCTCACATGTACATCTTTTTAACAAGTAACCAAAACAAGGCGGTGTTGCCTGCCAAAGGACAATTTCAGTACCCTCTCCATCACGTGTTCCTATTCTCCGTGGCTTGTTTTCATTCTCTGTTTCTTGGAATAACGCTTAGTTTGGCCACACGGTGTGTTCGGCGTACACAGGAGGAGAGAGAGAGAGAGGCCTGCGTCCCATTAATCTGCCACATATGGTGGATCTGCAAATGACAGATCCTTAATGGTAAACATTGACGGATAGCGTTTGCTTGTTTCTATTGGCGAGCTGGATGGGTACACTTGTGATAAGTGCTCCATTGCCGAGGAGAGAGACGGTGTAAATGGGGCAGGAGAATACCACTAATAAAGCGCCCCCCTCACCTCCTCTCCTCCAGCTAGACCTTTTGTCCCACCTGCTATTCTCCGGCTGTGAAATTGGGCTGCAACCCCCCCCTCTTTCTCATTCCTCCTTTCTTTATCCACCTCTTTTCCTTTTGGGTGAACGGCCATGTGAAGAGGTTCATTACCGCTGTGGCTGGCCTACTCAGGTATGGCTGGGTCTGTTCCCACTATAGGCCCATAGCTCTCTCTGTCTGGCCTTCCCGGCTCCCTGGAAAAGGGAAACATGGCACACAAAGGTCCTGTTAGCACTTCCTATGAAATCAGCAGCTTTCTCTAGAGGTACAACGCTCCAATTACCTAACACTCTGAGGATGCTATACCCCCCACACACTGCAACCCAATGCTTCAGTGTGCGCTTGTGAGTGTGTGAGTGTCTTAGTCCTCACCATCATGGCATTCTTCAAGGAAGGGCCTGTACTCACTGGCTAATTAACACTGAAGACACTCTCCTCCTCCTACTCCTCTTCTCCTCCTCCTTGTCCTTTTCTGCTCCTCCTGTTCTCGCATCTTGAGAGTGCATTTTATTTACCATTCTTTCTCTGGGATGGTGCCCCCTGCTTCCTCTCATACTCCCGCCTAGACATACACCAAGCCACCCATCCACAATCATCTGCCCTGCACCCCTCCAGATGCACAGTGGGAACCCCAAAAGGGCTCTTGGTCACAGTGGCTGCTACTTGGAGATCATGGGTCCTGGTTTCCTAGAGGGATGGCTGTCCTCCTTCCTGATACTGTTAGAGCCTTGTTTGGCTCCACCAGGGTCTATATGGACCTGACATTGAGTGTGTTAACAGTTCATCCTAGATAAGGCCTTAATTTGGGATAATGCTGCTCCTTGGCGTCTCCATATGACACTGTCAAGTATCCCTGTAAACACGAATCAAGAGAAACTTTCAAAGTTTTACCATCAAACATGAGCATTATAAAACAGTCTGAGCAATAACAGGAATAAAGTGTGTCCATATCCCAAAATAATGATGCACTTTATGATTTTCATTTCAAATTTCTGCCTGAATATGGAAAGAATGTGCCACTTAAAATATGTCAGTATTTCAAGAAATACAAAATATTGTACATTCTAAAACAGGGGTTTTCAAACTTTTTCATATTGGCTTTCAACTTAATTTTACCCTTAAATTAACCTGCAAACCCCAAATTGAAGTGATTTTGCCCTAGGGACCCTGACATGAAAAGATACTTTGCTTTGTGTTAAGTAGATAACATTTTTGATCATTGACAAATGGATTCAAAGTAGCGAGACTGAAACAGTGTTTAAATAATCACACATGCATTTTTTGTTCATTTACGATAGCTAGTGAAGAAAATTGTGGTGAAATTTAAGTATTCCTTATGTTACGGAAAACCATGCACCCTAAAACAAACCAGTGGTTTTTAAGATGATTTGTAAGTTTAGTTGTCTTCCATAATATGTTTTACCTCCATGCTGTCAATCAAGACTACATGTCAGCGCTTTTGAAATGGTGAGTATTTAATTTTTGAATGCGTGTTTTCACCCCTGCATGTACTTACACACACACAAACACATAGTGAGAGACAAGCCAGTGGGCCTATACAGTGAGAACCTGGGTGGTCTTAAGATCACCATGAGAGTAAGTGCAGTGAAAGCCGAGTGTAAGTGAATCAGGAAGAAGGGATAAGAGCGTCTCCTCAGTACAATAAGACAGGTGTGGAGAAGAAGGGACTGCAGGGACGGATGGGGGGACAGAGGAGGAGAGGGAGGCAAGGCAGATGGGTTAAGTGACCGGAGATCTGGACTTGTATTACGATCTTATATTTCACTTTAGTAGAAAACTTTCACTTTTCTGGATGCTCACCTCCATCGCTACTCAGGAATTGACTGCACCACAGTCATTTAGGCGTTTTCCCCCAACCTCTCATTATCCTTCACTGCAGACAGACAAAATTCTCTTTTCAAAAGTACAATTCAGAGATACACAGCGAATATGTTTTGAGACAAGTCTTTTTAAACTTGAACTGTCTTTTTAAAATGAAGTTAAGCACTGCTGAGTGTGGATCCCCACAGCAGCCACATTTGGTAGTAGACCATATATCAAGCCCACAGGGAAATGTGCAGCGATAAAGATGTTCAACTAAAATGAGGTGTTGCTTTGCATGTTGAGATGCCATGTGACTTAAAGTGTGGGTTTTTAATCAGTACCACTTTTTGTGAAAAGGTCCTGTTTTATTGATGATGACTGGGGTTGGAATAATTTTAAAAATCCTTTGGATTTGCAGGATATTTCATCATCTTCCAAATATAAAAAGTACTTTCACAAATAATACCAAGCAAAATGTATTGTGCTGCAGGCAATAAAAGATAAAGTTGGACATAAAAAGTATTTACACTGTTGCTGTTTTATTGTTGTATTTATTTATAATAAACATAGCTTCTTTAGCATCACTTCCGTCAGTGAAGATAATGTTAATCGGATGGTTTAACTTATACAGTAAATGTTTTCTCATTTTTTATTGTTTGTCTGTTCTGTTTGTACAGGCAAACTTTAATCATAGGGCAACAATTTTGCCTGTCTCTATAATCTATTATTCTTTTCAACTTCATCCTCATACCTTATCAATCATCATGGGCTAGATCTGTAACCAGATTATTTTGAGCTACCCTATACATGACAACACACACACATACACACAACCACAAAACTATAGGTATTATTATAGTAACATTATCACTAATGGTGTTGGTAGAGATTTATCCCATGTCGGTTCCTATCATATCACTAGATTGGATTAATGGAACCCCGAGCGTGGCGCTTGAATTAAACTGTGCTCCCTCCGTGCGAGGTGGGGAGATAAACACATCCAAGTGTGGACCTTTGAACCAACAACAACTCTGCCCATCTGCCACTCAGCTGCAGGACTTTTAAGCTGAGGGCACAGTGATAGTGCACTCTCCACAACAACATCAGTAGCCTCAAGATGCAAACGATTTGGAAACTGACCTGCTATAAAAATGAGGGGGTGTTTTTTTTTTTTTTTCTTTTCCCCGGTTTTAAAGGTAGTCCTTCTTTATACTCAAGAGAGAATCTTTCTTATTAAATTTGTGAATGCAATCTGTGGTTGAAGCCGACTCTAGCATTGCCATCCATCTTTCTTGGATTTTTTAAAACTTAATTTTCTTTCTTTTTATTAGCATGTACTTATCTAGGGACCGAGCAGATATAGTATTTTCCAGCAATGCCCCTTTTCACCTTCACAGTTACACACATTTACAGCTGCTCCTCAATTCAATCAGAGTAGATCTACGGGTGGGTTGGAAGGTTAAGTGCCTTGCTGAGTGGCACCTTGTCAGCAGCAAGCTCTCGTTCACAACTACATTTCCCCAGCTGTTTTGGGGATTTGAGCCAGTCACAGGCCTGCTTCTCTACAGGACTGTGCTGCTTCAAGTGAACAGTTTCAGTGTTTACTTAGCAAGGTATAAGGCTATTCCTTAATCGGGGGATTATTTTGGAAGACCAGTTGTCTCTGCCTGCATACAAGAGGGAGAGATCAGCATAAAAAATAAGGTTTACTGAGGTCTGGGTCCTAAATGGGTTCATAAACCTGTTTCTAGTGGCTTACAATATAACCAGCACAGATAGAGTACAGATATACTTTCACTTGGCTAAATTGACTCAATTGATGTTTGCAGCTGAAAAGGTTTGAGTATATATTAATGAAACTAATTGAGTCACTTTTCAGAGCCCAAATGTACAAGAAGGAATTTCCTGAAAATGCCTTCCTTTAATTGATTGCAGGCTAGGAGTGGCATTCTAGAAGGAAAATTCTTTCTGTATTAAGAAGGACCTTTTTTTCGCAAATTAATTTTTATAATGAATAAATATTCCTTCCATTTGAGAAATATAGAATGGCTTATACACTAACAATGAAACCTAAATGCTTTATTCTCAATTACTTGAATGTATTCCATGAAGATGTTTTTGAGTTAAATATTTCACAAAATTATTTATGTATGTATATTTATTTATTTATTTATTTATTTATTTATTATAATTATCATTACAATTATTATTGCTGCTGTCGCTGTCTTTATTGCTGTTGTTGTTGTTGCATACTTTAATTTGCAGTATTCTGAAGTTATTTTATTTTTATAGTAGCTATTTTCCCATGGTATTAAATATACACCTATATATAAAAAAATAAGTTTGAGGCTCCAGAATAACAGCGATTAAGGGAGAAGGGATTATTTAAAATGAGGTCAGTGTTGATGTGAATTAAAACAGCGTCTCCACTGGAGGCCCAGTCACTCAACCAGACACTGCCGATGAGGCTTATATAGGGAGAGGCGTTAAAATCCATTTTCTCATCTCTCTCTCTCTCTCTCTCTCTCTCTCTCTCTCACTCTCTCTCTCTCTCTCCTTCTTCATGTCTTTCCTCCTCCTCCTCTCCATCTCTCTCCACGTCTGGGAAAGCCGAGTCCTGAAAGACAAGCCGCATCATCATGCCATTAAATATTTAAACAAAACACTGAAACTATATGAAAGATTAAGGGTGCATAAAAATAATTAAGGATTATCGCAATGAAAAATGCATGCTCGGTGTAACCTAGGAGTTCATGATATGAACAATACAATATTAATGGTCTGGAGTGGAGGACTGTGCAGGCAATTCTGTAGCCTCATTAAAAGGAATGTGTTTGTGTCTGGCCCAGGCATGGCTGCAAGCTACAGATACCAGATCAGCTTCACTGTTTACAGGTCGGCACAGCAAACAAAGGTAATGAAACCATGCGGTGTAATAAGGTGTGCAAGTGTGTGCGTGTGTGTATGTGTGGGGATACCTTACCACCGGCCTGCCGCAATAAAACACCATGATATGAAACGATACAGCAGCCTAATATTCAGTAAAATAACATTTTCCTGCACTTACCAATTGACACCGGGGTGTGTGGTGCTGTAATATTGTTCGGCACCATGACCTGGTCAAAAGACAAGGCAGTGCAGTGGGCTAAATGTGCCGGAGTTAGGAGGTTATTTTAAATGCAGGTCGAATATTGAGGATATATTCAGCTCCACTGAAATTAGAAAGCACCAATACCTTAAATCACATTACCATGAACAGACTCCATTTCTTTCACTGAATTATAAAAGCCTGAACAGCCTCATATATCTTTTATGGCGGTGGCCCATTTTGAGGAGAAGTGTGCTCGTTTCTCGCGGGACATTGATATTTTAACAGTGTTTTAATTATTGGGCACGGGAAGCTGCACGGCCCGCGCAGTGATGAGGTTTCCCCACATCGTTGGTTTTCAACAATGTCAGCTCTTTGACATATTTTGAGGTCATTCCGCGATGAATGAAATACAAACGAAACCCATCGCCCATTGGAATAAGGTATCAATAATTGCCGGCGCACCGAAAAGGCCGCGGCCAGCCTCAGAATTTCGGAGATTTGACCTCTCCTAAAGCAGAGGATTAGTGGGCAAACATAATAATGGGAAAGTCATTGTGTCAGCGGATTATGCAACTATCTTTTGGCGCCACACAACCCTACAGAGCCCTATGGAGTGTCAAACAGCACAGGCCGTATAATGTGATGGACTTAAAATATGTAAGTTTCACAGATATGAAACGTCTGACACATGGAAAATAGTAGGCCTTGAAAAGTAGTGTGTTGTCAAAATGTGATGCTTTGGATTTATATTTTAGAGCCTTTGTCGTGATCTTTTACAATAATTATTATGTAAGATTGTCATCGGATGCACTGTGACTGACAAGACACACATAGGCATACACAGTGCCAAAATGTCCATGTTCAGTTTGTGTTGTGGGGCCTCGAGATCATTTGCATTAAAATCTCATTTTTTCTGAAAACAAATAAAAAGCGAGATAATTGGACTTGTTTGCAGTGCAGTTTCGCCTGTGTTATTATTATTGAAACAAGCTACACCATCTTGAGTAAAGGCAAAATCCATCCCACATGTATTAAGATAAAGACCTGTTTCGACAAAATTTATGCAGCATATTAATTCACGTTGCAAGTTAAGTCATCCCACCCCGTGGTCAGTTTTTGTTTCATTTGTTTTAAGAAAAATGAGATTTTAAAAACTCAATACTAGACTAAATGATGCGTTAAAATGGGTGTTTTTTGCAATGCGCGCGCGCACACACACACATGCACGCACGCACCGCGGTGAAGTGTTCGTGTCAGTGCCTTTTCAGTGAGACGCTCCCTCCATTAGTCCGGGTGAGCGCACACCGCGGATCTGTGCGCTCCCCGCTCTGCCTGCAGATTAGACGCTGATTCTGCCGCTATTATGAATTCAAATACATCCTCCCGTGATTGAAGGGAACCATTACAATAAGTCACGGGCTGCTGCTGATAATGGCACAAGGCAAGCACAGCCTTCAGCCGTCATGACAGGATATTGAACGGAGGTGAAAAGTTAACAAAATTATCAAATAGCCAAGACCGTGTTCCTTCAGATGTCATTTGGGCCAAGAAATAAAATGATAAAAAAAAAAAAAAAAAAAAAAAATCACAGTCCTTTAACTAAGCAAACCCTCGGAGTCGAAATAATACACCGGTGACTGACACTTCCATTTTAACTATAAGCTGCAACTGCAATAATAGGCGCTCTGCTTAATAACAATAGCGTGTTGTAAATGCCGTTATGGGCCAAATGTAAATAACACAAGCTACTTTTAAAGGCAGACGCATTTTCAAATGGTGGTAATATGACATATGGCATGACAAATTTAAGGTGATGAATAGTGAATAGGATAGTCCTCATGTGTTATAGCCTAAATTCCAATCCTGACTTAGGCTATTCCTCAATGATTTACATATATTTGCCAATGTACACCCCCCTCCCTTTCAGCCTGTTTTCATTTTTAGCCAAATATCAAAATTAAACGGTGGCCTTGCGGTGACAGCCCATTCTCTCCCCGGCAGACAGAGAGGGGCAGCAGCTCCCTAATCATCTCAACAGACTCCCTGGCCCTCATTGTTCCTCAATGGCATAATTTGGCCCAGCAATTGTCGGAGTTGGGCTAACACCGTGTAGCCCAGGCTACTTAAACAGAGGGGAAAACCCCACGAACAATGTCAGAATTAAACGGGGATATATGGGAGCAAAGCCGGGGAGTAAGAAAAGCTCCCTTTTCAGCTTCAATACGGAGCCAGCAGACAGAGGAGGAGAAGAAACAACATTATGCCTCCAGGGCCAAATATTTAGCCCGCAGTGCTTCTGTTTGCAATTTAGAGAGACAAAAGTTTCACTTTTAGCTGCGTGCGCCTATAAAAAACAATAGCTTAAAATAAATAAATATTAAAAAGTAAATAAAAGCGTGTAAGTCCGAGCATTGGAATGCGATTTGCATGTGAATGTGTTTTTCCTTTTCAGATCAAATGGGGCAATGCTGTGAAGGCCCGGGTCAAGGCGAACTGGAGAACTTGGTAATGTTTTTATTTATTTATTTTTATTAATATAAATAATCCACATGACAACAGAAAAAGGGGAGGGATGGAGCGAAGAGACAGGCAACGCAAAGTAGGCTGTTGCAAAACCTCCTCTCTTTTTGTGTATAAATTTATGCTAATGTGTGTGTGTGCCTCATCGAGTCGTTCTGCGGGGAGAAATGATAGTCGCATTAACCCTTCAACTCTTATTTCATGGCTGCCTCGTTAAGAAGCTTGTGGATTTAATTACCGGCGGTGCAGGCTGGGAAGGTACAAGGCCCTGTGTCGCCGTGTAATTGGAAGCGTTTCTCTTCCTCTCTGCACCACAACTTAACATTTCCTCCCATCTCTAATTGTCGAGTACAATTCACGCTCATTAATAAGGCGAATTATGTAATTTTCAGAACAGGACTTGGGTGTGGATGGTGGGGGATGTTAAGCAATAGGCTAATAATAGCAGTGGACTTAACGCCATATTCAAAAACAAATAGACTATGGCCCGTGCTTTTGCGTAGGCGAGGCTATAATTAAAGCCAGGTCCATTTGAAACTGTGTGAGACTGCTTTTGTGCATGTGCAGCATTAGAGATTTTGAAACTGTAAGTGGCCTTACATCCAGTATGTGCGCACTAGATTTCTGCTTGTTCAGTAATTTTCACAAGAGCTGTTACTGTCAAAATGAATAAAAAAAATTCTCTCTCTCTCTCTCTCTCTCCTCCCTCCCTCCCTCCCTCTCTCTCTTCAGTCTTCAATCTGTTCAGTTTTAGTTTGTGAAATCATCTACTTATCATATAGACAATATTTGCTTCAACTCATATGTTCCTGTCCAATATAATGAAGGACCATTTTGCCTTAAATGGCAACCATTTCATGCAAAATGGCCTGCAATCATACCTGGAGATCATAATAACAATAAATAAAACAACACAAAAAGATACTTTTCTAAAATAAAGTACCATCTGTAGCACAAGGGATAGTTACATTGTATTTTGTGATTTGGTAAATATAGTAGTGCCTCCCCTATTTGCATGCTGTAGGTGTGTCAGCCGTGGTTTGACAGCAGGGTTCCACATCAACTTCTGGGACAGCTTTCACAGTTAAAACTAGTTTTGTTTGTGTTTTAATTTCTTATGAAAATGTGCTTAACATCATAGTATGTATTGTTCCTCTTTTACATTTTATTTAAGTGTCTTTTTTGTGTTGTGGTGGCTCCTTATTGTTGAATCAATGGGAAGTACTGGTGTCATTTGGTCCCTTCCAGTAATAACTGTTTTTTTTTTTTTTTTTTTTTTTTTTATTTATTTTTTTGAAACTAATGATTTTTGATTTTTTGTTATAACTTATTATAAAAGAGGGGGGGTCACAGAAATTATAATCCTTAACAACATACTCTATTGTGTACTAAGCGTTTTCAGACTGCTGCCAAGGGGACTAGACTATTAAAATATATCTGACCTGTCAATGGAGGGCCACAGAATATGAATTAGTTTGATTATTGTACTGGCTGCATGTCTTTTCTGTAGCCTCTGTATGGCTGTCATCTTCTTTAACTAACTCCACCCCCTCCTATCCTCATCACTTTCTTCTCTCTATCTTTTCACTCCCCTGCACTGTTCCTCCCTTTGTCCCTCCTCCCTGCCCTCCATGCATGCCAGGTATTAGAGCCACAGGGCTTTTTCAGTCCGCTCACACCGTCATATCGTCTCTCTCTCTTGTTTTAATCACCATTCAATAACCCCTGACGACTGTGTGAATGGCAACATTTAATGGGCCGCACTTTATTTGCTCTCTTAAAATTGGCTCGCGTCGATGGCAAACAACAACGACAGGCCCCGCCTGGAATAGAGAAATCACACATGGTGACAGTTGAGGCGAGGCGAGGGCCGAGCGCCGCCGCAAATGAAGTCCTCAGCCACAAGACTCCATTAAAGCGTCGCCACGCGATATCAATCTGCAAGTTTATTATTGCCGGGCCCACTTCCCCACCACCACCACCACTGTAGCTGCCGTACTTCCATTCTGCATTATCAGAAAACACAGTCATTAAAAAGCATTTGACCTTTTTGTAGCGAGTATCGAGAAATTACCTTTCCTGTTTTTTCTCTCTTTTACACCCCCCCTCCCCCTTTCCCCCCACCTTGTACGGCAAATAAATCACTTCATGGCAAATTGTAATGCAACTCCTCCTTTGCTCTGAGTGCTGTTCGGTTCGCTCTGCCTCAACAGCGCCTGAGGAGATACCGCTGTAATTAAATGTTACATCTGCCAATTGTTTCACAGGGACAATGAGGAGGGAGGGGACGGCTGGAGAGCAGAGGAGAGGGGGGTGTGGGTGAGACAATGCTCCGCCGCGTACGGTTTGAAGAGAAGATCGCGGAGGCCAGCCAAAGGAAAGGAGAGGAAGAGACGAGAGTAGACAGGTAATAGCAGGAGAGGAGAGCAGAGACAGAGGCAAAGAGAGGACACAGGCAGATGGAAAGGCTCTTGGCCTCACATTGAGCATCTCGGTGTCATCGTCCTAGTCTGTATTGATCTGTGTGTATGTGTGTGTGAGTGTGAGCACGCAGACAGACAGAGTGTTAGAAGTGTAAAAGGGTATCCTGACGCTTTGAAATCCTCCTCTCAGACAGCAGCTATCTGAGATATCGCGGCCTCTCTGCCATTTTCTAGCTTTCACTGACACCTGGAACCAATCTCATTGCATAGTGGAAGACAACCAAAGGCCCCGTGGCTTGTGTGTGTATGTGTGTGTGTGTGTGTGTGCGTGTGTATGTATGTGTGTGTGCGATGAAGAATATTTGCTGTCTTGTGCTGTATCTCAGCGTACATGTCAGCATTTACCAGCACAGATGCACATACACTCATTCCAAACATATACAGGCAACCCCCATCACCAAACTGTCCACACACACACATGCACACACACACTTGCTTCTCCCCATGTCTACAAAGCAGGCCTTTGTTTACCCCCGGTGAAATGAGGACTGTGACGGGAGTTGCTCTAGTTGTTACATATCACCCTGTGAGCAATTAGCAAACTGCACAGGGGGTGGAGGAAAAACATACACCGTCCCACACGACACCGTCTGCCTGTCTGATCTGACTCAGTGTACGCCTGTGTGTGTGTGTGAGTGTGTGTGTATGAGTGCATGTTTCTGTGTATGTTTTTGCATATGCAGGAGTGCTTTCTATTTATTTTTTATTATTATTCTCATATTTCATATGCATATTTGCCATTTTAGACGGAGAGGGAGAATTCTGTGCGCTGTATTTGAATGGTGGGATAGTTGGAGATATTATTTAATTTTTGGCCAACATTCGTCCTCGTTTTAGTTCTGGATATAATTTTTGTGAAATTTCTCATTTTCTGTGTGGTGCTATTTTAGTAGCGGTAGCAACTTTCTGTCTGCCTCTGCCCACCATTGATGAATGACTTCAGGCTATGTAAGCTGTATGTCACACTGTTTCCCCAGGCCACTGTTACATTAACCTCAGCCGTGCCACCGTGGTGAATGAACAAGGGGATGGGGGACCAATAAATGGAGGGATGAAGGGGAGGTTATATGGTATAAACCCTGGCTTATGTGCCGGAGGGCACAGATGCATTTCCATAACAGCGATAAATTGGATTTAATGGCAAATCATGGACAACAATGGTTGAGGACGCTGAGGGCTGTTGTCTGTCTCTCCCTACAGCCAGACTCTATGAAGACATGGATGCGTGTGTGTGTGTGTGTGTCCTGGTGCCTAAATGCTCTTGTCTCGATGGAGGTATGAAATCGTCCTGACCGTAAGCACCTTTCGTACAGCCGTGACCTGTTATCCATTTAGTTGAGGAGAGCCAGGGGAGTCCTTGTTTCTGCCCACAGGCGGATGCCAGCACAGGCCAGACAGGCCCTGCCAGGCATAGTTTTAGCCAGGGGTGGGGCGGGGAGGGGGGGCACCTACCTGTGGCCCCTGCTTCTGTCTGAGGCCCGTGAATGCCACAGGAATGGAGTGATGCTGGGTTATTGAGAGTAATCCGACCCCCAAGTTGACTTTCCTTAAGCCGTGGAGCCCCATCCGAAGTGATTTATGCCCTATAGACCTTGACATGAAAAGATGGTTTTGGTTTAAGTATTTAATTGTTTGCATGTCCACTGCATGCATTCAAAGCTGAGTTTAAAACCTAATGTTACAATAATCACTCATACATTTTTACAACTAAACTATTCCTCATTTTGCTGATGACTCCCTGGAAGCTACTCAAGGACCCCTTTTGGTCCCCGGGCCCACACTTTGAAAACCATTTATCCATACTGTGGTCCACAGTGACTTTCTGCTTTGGTAAATCAGCTAAGAGGCACCAAAAAAGCAGCAAAATAATAAAGTTTGTAGTGTATCATGTTGAAAAATTTATTGTCTATTAAAAATGACCTCAAAGATAAAAATGAGCCAGCAATGTCTATTGATACACTGCAGTCAAGTAACTGATGACGTATTTTCAACCATCCTGGATCCCCAGTGTATTACTCAGCTGAGCACGAGTTAACAAAGAACTGTTCCTGCACCTGTAAAGTTGCATTGCAGCTAAAATCACAAACAAACAAATCAAACAAAGCTAAACTTGATGTGTGATACTTGTGTAAGAGCTGTAAACGGAGAAATCAGCCAAATATAGGGCCTAAGCCTACACAAACACACATACACACATACACATGCGCGCACACACACATCAATACGCACACCTCCCACTGCTGGTGATAACAAACAGCGATTAGCATGTGAAAAACAACACAGACGGAGTGTAAGCAAGCAGATGCCTGTTCCCCTATTAGCCATGTTGATTAGCCTACCCTCTTAATATCTTTGTTTTGGTGGATGTCTCTCCCTCGCTCTCTCTCTCTGCTCTGCAGTCAACGACACACCCAAGGCCACCCCCTGTAACACACACAACCACACACACACAGCAACACACTCAGA
Source organism: Myripristis murdjan (assembly GCF_902150065.1). Classification (NCBI taxonomy): domain Eukaryota; kingdom Metazoa; phylum Chordata; class Actinopteri; order Holocentriformes; family Holocentridae; genus Myripristis; species Myripristis murdjan. Next base: position 11,850,483 of record NC_043994.1, on the reverse strand, counting down.
CACAGACACAACTCATCCTAAAGCCAATTCCCCCCCTCCCTCCCCAGAAAACAAATACACAATCAAACAACACTAAGCCAATTTCCTCCCTCGCCCAGCTTATTCTCACACACTCACACACACACACACACACACACACACACACATACACGCATACACACACACACCTCCTCTAATTTCCCGGGGCCGTGGTACTGGCAGGGAGTGTGTTGTAGCGCCAACAGAGCTCTGTGTTTGGGGTAATTGCTCTCGCTGCGTTAGTATGGAAATCTGCGAGTGTGTGACAGGGCCAGATAGCTTCCTCCAATGTTGTTCTGATCCTGCCTCTAGGCCCGCAGCCAAACTATTTTATCTCTTAATGCATTAGAGTGATCTTCCAATTAGCCCACGCTCATAATACTCCCCCATTCCTGGTGGCTGCCTGCTCTGGGCTGGCGAGAGACGGGGAGGGAAGCGGTGAGTATGCAAGGATGTGTGCAAGTGTGTGTGTGTGTATGTCTGTGCAAAATTCATGTGTGTGCGTGTTCTCTGGCTTGATGGGGTAGTGGTAGTGGTGGCGGCGGTGGGAGGAGGGGGGGTTGGGGAGGGCCAGGAAAGTGAAGTGGAGGCGATGCGGTGTACGTGTGTGTGAGTGTGTACGTGCATGCGGGTGGGTGGGTAGTGGTTGGTGGTGCAGCGATAGTTCTGCTTGAGAGGTGAAATGAGGTGCTTATTGTGCGCGGCGTGGGGGTTGCGCCGTTAGTCCGGGGCTCCTGTTGTAAAGTTTGCTGATAAGGGGAACCCGGCCCTTGAGCATCCATTCTCCTCGGTGTATTAGCGCTCCCTTATCGGGGGCCCAGATAAAAACCGGCATGCCATTTGCCTTCGGTGGAATTAAGCCCTCCTCCTCCTCCTCCTCCTCTTCTTCCACCCTCCTCCCCTTCCTCCCCTTGTCTTCCTTGGCTAACCAGGCGGGCTGCGATTAACCTCGACACTGTCCAATATCCTCAGCAGACTCCCGCCCGCAGATTAGCCGCTATTAGTTATGACCAACTAAATTAACCACCGCCGCTTCCCTGAGAGAAGAGAGCGAGAGAGGGAAGAGCGCAAGATGGAGAGAGGGAGAGAGGGGGAGAGATGGAATGAGAAAGAGGGTGAGTTAGAGAGAGAGAGAGAGAGGGAGAAACAGAGGGGGAGAGATGGAAAGAAGGTGAGTACGAATGAGGGAGCGAGAAGAAGACAGCGAGAGGGAGAGGCCAAGTGCTGCGAGCAGTGTGTGTGTACACTCTGAAGTGGCTCATTCTGTATCGTACACTCTGGGAGTACGTATTGCGAGCCGTACAAACACACTCCGACGGGTGAGAACACACACCCTGGTTATGGAGATATCATAGTGCAAAGATGATATAAAACACGCCGCACATCCTCGCGGGCCTTGCCGAGCAACTGGGTCCTGCCTCGGCACAGGAAAGAACTAAATTGCTTAAAAAATCAGGCGTACTTTTATTTTATTTACAAAAGGTGATCAAAATTGATCTTTTTGAAATGCTTTCTGCCTAGGACGACCCGCTCATCGAAATCGGGCATGCGCCACCCGAGTGCACACGCACGTACACCGCACGCAGACTCACGGAAGCAGCCCTCATCGCCATATGCAATTCTATACATACCGTGCATTTTCAATTATTTCTTAAATGTCATTACACCTGACTGGATCACGGAGAAAAAAAGGAAACGTAACCATCGTCTCCATGGTTTGAGCCAATCATGACAATAATTGTGTCTGTGAGTGAAGCGGTGTATGTTTCAGCAATGTCAGTTTGGTTGAGTAGTCCATCAGGTGAAAATAAACACAATTTCTAACACCGCTACCTATGTCACAACCCCCTCCGGCTGACAGGATCTATTTGTTTTGTGAGCCACAGGGTGCACAACGGCCAATATTCCCACATTAATCGCATTTCTGGGGTTGATTTTTTTTTTTTTTTTTGTTAATTGCCTGCAGCACCTTTTAGAAAAACATCAGGGGAATCCAAACAATAGACTTATCTAATGTAAGCAACATAAACAGTGGCACAAGAAATAATAATTTGTTGTATTGTTGAAGGGACTGTTTTGTAAAGCACCTCCCAGGTAAAATAATGAATACCAGTGGTGCCTGCAGATGAGCCTGGCTCGGTGGAAGAGCCTGTTTTCGAAAACGAAACGAGGACCTCACAAAGAAATAATTTTCAATATGAGCAATGGTGAGCAACTAATTTATTTTTAATTTAAATGAAGATTTGATCTTTTGCTTTTCACTTTTATGGAAAGTTTTTTATTTTTATAATGTAATGTTCTCTTTGTTTAAATTTTAAATACAACTGCCTTTTAAGACTCAATATATTTTTGCCTTACGAATATTGTGAGCCATTAAAACTGGAATGTTTTAGTTTAATTGCGATCAAATTGGTTTTCCTCTGTCGTCATCTGGTTCTCCTGCTTTTCTGGGTTTGTGTTGGACCTTGCAGAACGAGCCTGTCCACTCTTGACAGTGGGTCAGTAAAAACAATGCGACTGGCACAATATGGAGGGCCTTGCCTGCATGTGTGTGTATGTGTGTGTGTGTGTGTGTGCATATGTGTGTGCATGTGTTTGTGTGTGTGTGTGTGTGCGAGTATGTGTGTTCATTCGAGAGATAGGTGTGTGGTGGCTGGAGGGTAAAGAGCCATGGCACACACATATTCTGCCTTTCTGTCTGCATGACTTGACCCACCACACACACACACACACACACACACATACAGTTCATCCAGACCTAAGAGTATTAAACCATCACATCTGGGCTCTATTGACAGGAGATGCAACAGGGCCGTGTGCAGCAACCTGCATGCGGCTGCTGCAGCCTCGGCGCCCAAGGCGATCGTCTCTTTCTCTCCTCTCTCTTTCTGCCTCTCTTCCTCCTCTTCACTGTCTTTTCTCCCTGCTTACCATGTGCAGATATGATATAGCTATTCATGTGGCTCTGAATAGACACAGCGTATGCGCACAGACACTCTCACAGATCCAGAAATCAATAAGGGACGTGTTTATTCATTCAAAGACCTAACTGCGGTATTAATCAAAAGAGATCTAAGGAAAATAAAAGAAGGCAGAGCTTGCCACTCATGCTCGAGAATTACGATCTGAATATTCGTTTTTGTTTTTGAGTGTTTTTTTGCTTTCACCCAGGCAAGATTGAGCTCGCACACGAGTCTAATTTCATGCCGTTTATTATAATAATTTCATGTCTTTGTGTTCAAATGAGAGACTGATTGAGATTAAATTTGTTGCATGTTTTTTTTTTTTTTTACATGGGTGAAACATGTTTACAGACACATTTTAAATGATCCTGAATGCTATAATTCACTTTTGAAGCTGTCCTCTATAAAATTAAATGCATGTCACAACAACAGCAAATAATAAGACATAGTTAATAATTTTTTCCACATTCTGATGCGGTTACTTTTCCTGTAATAAATATAAAAGATGAATTGGACTAAATTAGGCGAGTTACAAAAATCGACTGAAAGTAAAAAGAGAGTGAGAGAAAAAGCAAAATATTTTACATTTTCCTACAAAAGCTGTTACCACATCTGATATTTTTAAAAGTGTGCAGCCAAGTGATCAACCTAAGCTGTGGTGACCAATTGTAATAAACACACCTGGTGCTGGACTTTGTATTGCGGCAGTGCACGGCAGAAAAGAGGACAACACATGAGAGCGCTGTGCAGAACTTCTCCTCATATTGATTTGACGCGGCCGCTACAGTTGTGCGTCTGGTTCACAAGATTGCTCGGTGACAGTGTGCCTTCCCAAACACTGTTCTCCTTTTTCTTTTGTGCCCGGCTGTCACTCAGAAGCCTCGGGGATCGGATAACGCCGTTGAAAACAGTAGCAGCCGTTTTAATGGGGAACTAGTGGGCTTCAAAGGACAAGAGAACATGGCACGGTTGTTACCCTCCACCATGTGAAACGACAACAGGGGAGCAAAGCTGGACCCCCACCACAACCACCACCACCACCACCACAACCTCTTCCTCCCCCCACCGCTACCCCCATCCACAATGGAAAAACCTGTTTATCTCTACGTACAATTAAGAGTGTGAAATTTGAACATGTCGCGTTAACTAAGAAACCCTGCTTTTGTTACAAAGGAAACAAAGCCTCAGGAGAGAGAGAGAGAGAGAGAGAGAGAGAGAGAGAGAGAGAGAAAGAGAGGGAACAGAGGAAAAAAGTATTTTTTCAGTCTTTAGAGAGAAAGACGGCAAGGCTCACTGATATCCAGAATAATCACATTTCCCTCAAATCAGGCTGGTTGGCATGGAGTATGCGTACATGGACGCACACGCGCGCACACACACACACATGTTCAAGACCGTTCACAGGAGAGTATTAGGAACAAAAACTGTATTTTCTATGACTATACACACACATTTTTGTATTTTCACAATCCTCTTCACAGGACCCTGAAGCTATATGACAACATGCCAACCCCACCCTCTGTGTGCTTGTTCATTCACCCACTGTTTTGGCCCACTAACAGGCCCCTGGCACTGCGCGCCAGCCAGACCACCCCGACCGGCCTCCTCTCACTGCCCGTCCATCCATCCCTCCCTCTATTCCTCCGTCCTCTCCTTTCCTCAGCCAGCAATACAAGCAGTCAGACTCAAAAAGGCCTTACTTACTTCCATAATGACACCTCGCATCGCCCCACTTCCACCTTAAGAGAATGAGTAATCAACAAACCAGGGGCCATTTGCGGACTGTCAGTCAAATCCAGGACTCCGCTATGCTATCAGTCCTCCGCCCGCCACCAAGCCCCTCTTCCCTTCCTTCCTCTCCTCTAATACCAATTTAAATCGTTCAACGTGCCTTTCCTCCCGCTGCCATTATTCAAAAAGATCATAATAGTTTTCCCCGTGCCCAAAGCACAAAAAATCAATTATTTCCCCACAAAGACTTGAAAGTACTTAGCGCGGGCCTGCGAGGGGAAAAGCTGTGGGTTATATCAAATTGAAACTGCACTCATTACACAGGCACACAATTAGTTACCTCTGGTCTGCCTGCCGCTCTTTAATTTCCGAAACGGCATATCTGTATTATAACAGAAACAAGCATGCAAATGCTATTGTTGGGGATTTAGAGAAATCAATAGGACGGCTGGCGAGAGGCGTTTGGTGGCGCTGTCACTCAAAATCTGCTGCCGGCGACTGATAAAGGTCTGAATTCAAATTAGCGCCAAAGCCGGCCAGTGACATCAGAAGTGACATCCGAAATAAAAGGGACGGCTCCATGATATATGTAATTATTCTCCCAGCATTTGCGCTACATTTTTTTCTTCATTCTCCCTCCTCTTTTCTCCCCTCATTCTCTCTCTTTCTCCTCATTGTGTGTACTTGTGTAACTGTGTTTCGCATAAAGGGATTAGGAGTGCCTTAATGAGAAACTGTAATTGTTTTTTTCAGCCTCGCTCTATGGATATGTTCACGTGCGCGTGTGTGTATGTGTGTGTCTGTCAATGTGTGCGCAAGAGAGAAACAGACTGAAAATATGTCGTTCTGAATGTGCCTCGTTTAATACAGAATGAATACAGTATTGAAATAATCATTTTTTTTCTCCTCCGTATCAGAGGACTATTGGTGTGAATGCTAGGAACGTCTGGGAGAAAACTATGTTATGAAATATATTTCCCCACAATAATGAGCCAAGAGCTGATACTGAACAATGGAAATATAACCAGCCTCGGATTCAGTTTTTCTCAGATACCAAATTATTGACATCCATTCATTTTTAAGCGTTACCAAAGTTTTCTGTTTGCAGAAATCCTGATAAGGTATAATAGCTACCAAACAAATCCAGCAAAGACAGAAGTATGGCAACACCATCGGGACCCATTTACCCATATTTTCCCATATGTAAAGTGTTGAAAGAGGCTGAAATGCTGGGTCTATAATAAATGTAATCTGTGTGTCAAATGGTGCGACACCTCTGATTGGCGGCAGAAATATATTTCACTGATTATATTAAAAATCCTTCACTGTAACCCAAGTTTTTACTATTTCCCTTGGTAAATTTTGCCTTATATGGCTATTACATGTTTACGTGCTGATCTTGCAACCAACAGCTGATTTAAACAACAACTTTTAAAGCCTTTAAGGTGGATTTTCGTCTACCTGGAATGTGAAACAGTGAAACTGAGAGTGATGATGACAGAGAGTGTGCTTATTTTTCACATTTTCAATGACTGACAGTCATTTTTCCAGATGTGCGGGTGACATTCTCTAGAACGGCCTGTAAAGATGTTGATGTTATGAAGAGTTTGAGAAAACGCAACGGGCACATCACCCTGTGAGGGTGGAGGACCGAATGATATCATACCTGGAGTCAACTATGGACACTTAAGTAAACTGACATGAAGGGACCCAGATGATGTAATAGTTTCCTGGAGGAGGCAGACAGATAGTGTGGGGGAGTTCCACCCTGAGTTTGACCCTCCCCTCTCTGTGACCCCACTCCTGCATAGTGGCTGGCCATGGTACTCTGTGTGTGTGTGTGTGTGTGTGTGTGTGTGGGAGAGAGAGAGAGAGAGAGAGTGTATCTTGAGGGCAGGGACTCAGTAGGGGACATGGTTGGGTATGAACTGTCAGGCCGTTCACACCTTCCACCTGCGTCTCAGCCGAGAGTCTCATCTTGTTTCTGTTCTCCTCTCCTCTCCTCTACATTTTCCCACTTTCTGCTTTCCCCTTCCACTCCTCTCTCACTATTGTGATGCTCACTTTGGAAGCAGGGAGACGATCGGCCATATTTCTGCCTCGTCCCGGAAACAAAGCCTGCTCAGCCCTGGCTAGGCCAGAATGAAGTGGGGCAAAGTATTGAGGGGAGGGGAGGGCAGGGGAGGGGGAGAACGTGCCCTTTGTTGGCCCCCCTCACCCCCACCCTCTCCCCACTCCCCTCTATCTCTCCATATCCTGCACCCCACACCCACCCCCCACCCCTAACCCAACCCAGCCCCCTTCTCCACCCCTGCTAGTCCTCTAACACTGAGGTGAAGGAGGAGGGAGGGGTGGTTGGTTCATTCAGCATCGGTTAAACGTTTTCACAGCGGCACAATGCCGGGGCGGAGTAGGCAGGTGCAAGGCAGGGAGAGGGAGGGATGGAGGAAAGAGAGAGAGAAAGAGAGAGAGAGAGAAAGAGAGAGAGAGAGAGAGAACAACAGGTTGACCTAAAACGGATGGTAATCATGTAGGGCCATTAACCCCGGAAACCTTCTCTCTCTCTCTCTCTCTCTCTCTCTCTCTCTCTCTCTCTTGCTCTCTCACTCCCCCAGCAGTGTACACAAGCATACTGCCCCAGCAGTTGTAAGACCAATCAAGGACACAAACACACACACACACACACACAAGCAGAGCACACAGCAGACAGACACAATGCATACACACACTCACACATCAGTGGCACATTTGAACTCATTTCACATAGATGGCTAGTCAAGTGCAAGTAAAACACACATTCACGCACGCACACACCAACAACAGAGCAGAGGCGTATAATACACTTACCTCAAATCACACATGCTAAGATAAGCACTCGTGTCATAATATGGACACACTGAAGCACACACACACCCGGGCTTTCTCCTGGTCCAACCAAGTGTAAGATGACCAGAAGGACTGCAACGGAGGGTGTGTGTTTGTGTGTGTGTGTGTGTGTGTGTGTACATTGTCATTCATTTGCTGCCAAGGAACATATTTTACTTTCTATAGACCCACCTTAGTTTCCTGGTGTCTTTATGAACCTGTGCATGTTTTACATGTATGTAGTTGTGTATGCCTGTGTGTACAGTGTGTGGATGATAATTGTGCTGTAATTTCAGCCTGAAAGACTGAGTTATAGAAATGCCACTCTGTGACCTTGCCATGAGAGAATGTAATTTTTCCCATTCTTTGTGCACAGAAAAAGACATAATTGATTTATTGTAAACACACAAAAGATGACATTTGTTTGTAGTGTTTTTGTTTTCAAAAAATGAAGTAGAAAGATTTAAGGAACTCATTTTTAATTCTCTTCAGACTAACGGTAGCCAATTTCATAGAGAACTGACAAAAGACTTGTATGTATACATGCTTGAAAGTGTAATCATCAATCGGTATTTGAACAACATAATTAAGTGATCCTTGGTCTTTTCTATGATGGAAAGTAACTTGTCCCATATATCAACAGATAGAACATGGCACTAACACTGGTGAGGTTAGGGATATTCCTTAAAGCATGCATTATATATAGTTTATTATATAGTAAATTGTTTAACTAACTAAACTGTTTTACTAACACTTTTAATTATGGCTACTGTGTGTTCAGTAGCGTCTGGAAAGATCTCCCACCAACAGAGAGAGAGAATTATGATGACTCATGCTTGGCCGGGTTGAAGTATTGATGTGAAACTGTGTATTGAAGGCGCCTCCAGGAAACTTAAATATGTCATGATGTGCAGATTCTCCTTTAAAAATAAACCGGTCGCAAATGTCTGGCCCGCGGCAGTCTTTCTCTGTGTGGTCGCTAGGGAGGAAGTGACGCTTGCCTGTGGGGTTGCCTCCCTCTGTAAAATTCATATAAAATCTGTACATTTATCATAACACAGGGAAACCAACCTGCATTTTAAAGGTCATCGTTTCTCTCGCACAGGGCTCCCAGGGCTGCGCGCGAGAGCTTGTTTTATGCCTGAGCATCTTTTGCCAATTTTCCACTGAAACAGTCCTTGAGTATATGTTGATTTGGTTGGCAGAATACATTTCAGTGCACCGTCAAGATGAGTGGCCAAGACATTTCCATATAAACTACCCTGTGCAAACAGTAATTGGAAAACTGCAATTATCAAATTGTTTTTAAACTAATGCGTTTACAAGTGGCAAGTGTTTTAGCAGTTGTTTAGAGGACAGAGAAATGAATTGATTTGCTCCGTGGCTGAAAATCTCCTCTGAAGGGTCTGTCAGCTTCTCCCGTATGACACTGAGTACCTCTGCTCTTTGTTCCCATACTTCTGCGGAGAAGTAACTGTGATCACTTTTGCTACGCAGCACAGTCCGACTAGGCAGTAGTCTTTAAAATAACAGTCCAAATCTGTATTGTTATGCCTTCGACATTTATGAACTGATTTACAATTGCTTTCCCCGAAGGGAAGTAAATGGGGGAAATGTTGTCAATGGTTGTTAAACAGTTTAGGCTTGTTAACACATCATTGCACTCTACATGGAAATTGTCCTGTACATGGGGTTAATGGTCCTGACCGTGAAACTGCATTCTAATTGACTGCCAATTAATTTATGTAATTATGACTTAAAGTTGTTCAAAAAGATATTCTTATGTCTGCTGTAACATGGATGTCTCAAATAGTTTCATGTGGCTAAAGGACCATACCAGAGCTTTTGCATCTTTTAGCCCATGTAATACAATTAAATTGCATAACTACTGATGGTTTTCCAAGGCATGCAGTACTTTTTGGCTGTATAAACACATTTTCCTCACTTCCAGGGGGCGTTTGTTTTCATTCAGTTCTATTCAGTACAAAAAGCACATGCAGAGATTTGAAACTTGCTTGAAACAGGTAATCCATTACAGTGGACAAGCTGGCATGGATTTATTTTAATCAGTTCTGCCACTGAACTTTCTCACTGAGCTCGAGTTTAATCTTAGTTTAATGCCTGCACTAATTTGAAAACTACCCGTCCTCTGTTACGTACGACCAGCGTGCACACACGCTGGTCGTACGCTCTGATATCCAGCACTTCAAAGTCAGCTGCAAAATAACCCTGCACTCACCTGCCATTTGGTCAGAAATTGAAACCCAGGAGAAAACTGATGGACATCATGAAAAGGGTGTTTTAAAAGAACAGTAACAATAGTTTAGTCTTACAAAATACCAAGTTAGTTTTCTTATTTATTTTCTTTTTTCCATCTTTATGAGTGCATGACCCTCACAAAAGAATGTAGGTCTTCTGCAGGAAATGGTCCCTGATGAAAACATTGCTTTGGAAATCAGATTGTTTTACAAATTAAATGCAAATGTCTGTGATTTCTACTCCTGTGCCGGCACAAAGTTACCCAGAGCAGCAGAGTATTGCAAAGGATTTTTTTTGTGTGTGTGTGGTAACTCTAACTCTGTGCTGTGGTTCGCCTGGAAACCAAGTTGTAACATAGAGAAATTAAGATTAAATAGTAATGCTGCTGCTTTTGATTAATCCACTGAAGGATTTTGTCTGAAAGGAATGTTAGATATCGGCCTGGAGTCACTGAGTACGGACAAATCCATACTCTCGGGTCTCAACAATTGCTGGTTCTTCATGAGATGGGCAATCAAAAATGTAAAAAGCGGATCCTCTGCTTCCTCCACTCATGTACTATTGCTTCCCTCTTTAACTTTCCCTCATGCCTCTTCTCTTTCCTCTATCTCACCCTTTTCACTACCTTATCTCAGCCCATCTCCCTCTCTCTGTTAGCCTCACCCCTCCACACCTCCACATTCCCCAAACATGCCGACCGCCGTTCCCATCCATCTCCCATAGGTGATCGATGTCCCTGTGAACATGAATCTTCCATTAAAGCTGGAGTGACAAGGTCAGGATACACTTCCAAGATTGCTGCTGGTTGGTCCCTCTTTCCTCCTCTTCCTTTCTTCCCTCCCTTCTTTTTACACTTTTCCTCTGTCCCCTTCCTCTCTTCTCTACTCTTCTCATTCTTTCCTTCCTTTTCTTCTTTTCTGTCCCCTTTCCACTCTTTCTCCGCCCCCTCTCCCCTTCTCCTCTCTTCCATCTCTCCTCTTCATCCTCCTCTTCCCTCTTTCCTCCTCTCTGCCATTCCAACACAACATGATGAAAAATGTCAGAAGTCTTCCATTCTAGCTTTCAGGGGAGGAGGGATATCATTGTTGTCTGTAATGCAATATAGTAAACTGCATCATACAGGGGAGCGGGGAGTGAGGACACACATTGCCCACATGTGTGCCACATGAGACACAAGATACACACACACACACACATATACACACATCTACACACCAATGCCAATACACATAGACCACATACATGCAAGCACACATGCATTCAAAGAGTCGTAGGCCTTATAGTGCAGGAGTCCCATGTGTCCGTCTTGCTAATTTTGAAATGCCATGTGATATTAACATAGGCAAATCAGGTCACATCTACCTCAACTCTGGTTTGACAATGGCACAATACACATGGGCTCCTGTTTCTCTCAAACTGCTCTACCTATTATTCTGCTCCCCCACAGACTTCACTGCCAGCCTTGTTGTTCCCAAGACAACACAGACCAGGGGTGTCAAACCCTGTGCCATGGAGGGCCACGAGGCTGCAGGTTTCCATTCCAACCACAAACCTCACCAGGGGATTTCACTGATTAGTCCCTCCTCTCTGCTTGAAGGTGAGGCGATCAGTGAAATCACTTGGTGTTTTTGGTTGGGATGAAAACGTGCAGCCTCTTGACCCTCCGTGGCACATGAGTTCACACCTCTGACACAGAGCATTGACAAATCCTGCACTGTGTGGACAGTTTACTCAATTTAAGGTTGAGTTTTACAAGGCTGAATCATGGTTTTGCAGAGGTGTGTAACCTTGAGGTGTAAAACCAGTTACCAGCAGGCTATCACAGTCTTTAAACGATTCTGGTCCCAGTGAAAAGTTTTTGACGTGTTGTCAGTGGGTCTGTCTTATTTGCAAGGAAGATTCCACCTGATATCTAGTTAGGAATGGTCCTTTTTAGGAATGGTCCTTTTTAGGAACCTATTTAGCCAAAACTAAAAAAAATACATCACATTACTAACACAAAATTCCCTGCAGAACAGTGTTGTGAGTTTTAATGGTAAGCCTCCTGCAAAACTAGTACATTAAAAAAAAAAAAAAAAACATATAGTGCATGTAACGTCAGCTACCTTGCAGCTAGCTAGCTGATAACCTCTGGTGGGATGACTAGCAGATATGTTCGTCAAGTTATGTTGTATTGTACGACCAAAGTTTTTGACTCACTTTACCGTTGTATCCTACACGGCAAAGGAACCATTTAATGTTTCTTTTAAAAATTGCTCTATTGCAATGAGACCCACTGATCAGCCACATTTCCTTAAAATGCTTCCTAACTAGGAAGCCTAACTGCAAATGAGACAGAGCCAAGGAAACTCTTTGGCTGACTTCATCCCAACACATGTCCGTCTACAACACCGCTGTGTTGAATAATTGAATAATTGTGCTTGAGGTTCTTGTCCCACATTTGCCCAAGTTTTCCCATGTTGTCAGGAAAACTGAACTGTTTGGTGCCCAGTATTTAGACCTGAATAATCTGTTGGCCTTGATTTACATAATGTTGCCCTCATTTCTTATGGTATTTGTTGTAAATACTCCAATCCTCCGAATTGCAAATAGTGCTCACATGAAAATTCAATTCTTAACCATGCTAAAATTAGGAATCTTCTATTTTACTGAAAACAATTAACTCCACCCATCATAAATCTGAACCATTTTTGTTAGATTTGCAGGTTAATGGTGTTATCTTTTGATATAGTTTTGAAGAATTGTAATACCAGCTTACTTTTCAGTTTTCATATCTTTCAGAATCTCTCTCGCCTCTACCTTCCTTCCTGTATAATGTGCGCAGGCCATAATCCAGGGACACTCACTCAATCTTTGAGTGGTTTTGGTTCAAAGAGTCAAACAGAACACATAATTTGCATTAACGGTCTGTTGGACCCAACTCGAATTACTCAGCTGTTCTGACTAGTTCAGTGTTAGCTTTCTTCAAAGATAGTAGGGAGAAGTGTAATTCTAAATGTCACATCGTTGATATTCAATCAGGACATGTCTGGACAGTCACGGCACACACAGAATGACACTTCGCTGCTTCTGAAATATTCTTATATTGTCCCAGTTGAGCGGGGAATCCCCGAGTCCCTGGAAACAGAATGGCTTGTTCTTGTTGTTTATCCAAAGTCGGCAGTTTTAGATTTGGATTGGCGTTTAGAGGATTAGCCGGGTGCTTCTAAACATTCCTGTGTAATTAGACACCGCGGCTGTCAGTCATGCGCAGACAAACAGCTGATTGGCTGTGTGTCAAATAAACAGCCCCCTTTGGGAATGTCCCCGGTGCAGTGTCAATAGTTTGTATGTGAGCCCTCGAGTTCACTCACCTCGTCTCATTTCATCCACAGCCGCTGGAAGAGAAAGGGCCTGGGGGTGAATACGTTTTTTGAGTGTGTGCATGCATGTGTGCATGTGTGAGTATGACAGAGCGGCAAAGAAAGAGAGCGAGAAAGCGAGACAGAGACAAGAGAATGAGGATAATCAAGGAAAACCCTCTAAAAATAGGCCAGAAGCATCACATTCTTGAAGCTGGAATAAGTTGGGTGGAAGTTGAGTGGTGAGTGCAGAGAGGGAAAAAAATGAGAACACACCCCACAGAAAGAGACTGAAATAGAGAGGGGGACTGAGCTGGAAGGGGATAAGACATTTAGTAAGTGGAGTGCATATGGCCAAACCAAAACAGAGTGAGGCAAAGCCGAGGGGGCCGGGGGAGAGGGCAAGAGGCAGAAGAGGCAGCGGGAGCTAAATGCGGATCGTCTGATCTGGATCATATAGTCGAGGCTGCTGAATGATAGATGAGCGGAGCATTACCACCCCTCCGCAGACGACGAAGAGGAGGGGAGGCAGGCAGGAAAACAGCACAACAAAAACAGTCACACTCCCTCCTGGAACCCCATGTCCTGCAACTGACCCAAACATAATGATGTCTCTCTGTTTCTGCATTTGTCTCTTCTCTCTCTCCGTCTTACCTCGTGTCCACTGTCCCTCTTTCTTCTACACTTGCCTTTGCAGCTCTGCCTCTCTCACCAGCTCGTTTTTTTTGGATTGTCCTCTGCTTTTCTTTTCACTTCTCTCTCTGTGACTCTTTTTTTCCTGCCTTTATGCTCGTTCTCTCATGTGCTTGTACACAGAAGTGTGTCACTCTTCTCTTGCAAGTTCAACCGATTTCCAACTGGTTTTCTTACAATATTTCTGACTTTGATGCTTCACGCTCGCCTATTCGAGCAGTGGATTTATCCTCAGTATTGAAACATCCTAATTGTGTTTCAGATGTGAGAAATAGCGAGGGGGGCTGTCCTCACACTGAGAGGAAGTGTGTATGAGAAAGAAAGTGAACGAGACAGTTTGAGAGAGCTTCTCTTTGTACAAGGCAAGGTTGCCTCATGCACACACTCGCACAAACACACACACTCACTCTGCTCGAAGCGTCAAAGTGATGAAAAGACGAGACAGGGAAGCACAATGCCCTATTCACCGATAGCTTGCGCACAATAACATTCATTTTCTACTTCATAGCTAAATATTATCAATCCTTAGCAATACTGTAGGCCTTCAGTTCTTTCTATTACATGGCCACAAATGCAGGGATGCACTTCTTGGTGTGAGGAAATGATGGCATTCCTGGCCACATCAAAGTGCTTTGGAAGCAGCACTTTACAGTAATAACTTCACATCATCCAATGAAAGGAAAGGTCGCCTGCTGTATTTTCAGCAGTCAACTCTTTGTTGATGAACATAACTTCCCAACCTTGGAAACTCGATGTTACTATGTAAAAAGACCTTAATCGTTAAACAATTAACAAGGAAGAAGTCTTCTATGGCACTTCTTTGTGGCAACATTGCATTGTTTTGAAGCAATATTCCTTTTTGGAGAAACAATATAAGTTTTTTATATTTAGCATTAATTCTTCTATAGAGGCTCAAGAGGCACAAACCACCGACACTGCCTGCCATGGGGTCTGATGTTACCGATGACGCAAGCCTTTTCCCTTTTTGAAATTATTTCCCCATAATTAAAGGTGAATGAATTATGCAAAATTGAAGGCGTTGATTGAGGTGAGGACTGTTTAGACGAGGGTTGAGCCAAATCCTACGATGAAATGAGAAATCCGGTATGGATAATGGACTTTTTATGAGTATCATCGTCATATCCAGTTGATATGACATTAGGCTCTTATGAATGGCAGGTTTTCAGTTAGCCAGATTGATTTTTTCCATATGAAAATAGTCATATGTTGTTAAGTGAAATCCACTCACCCATGCTTGCGATTCTCAAGATGTAAAGGTTGTCTGTGTTTTCTAATGTCTGGAGTTGTGCACTTGATTGATTCAAATTCAGGATCCCTCAAGAAACACTGATGGAACTAAAGCGTTTCACTCACCGGTGTAGTTTCCGTGTTAGTATTACTGCTGCTACTTTCAACAGGCTTAGTTCATGAAATTAGTACAATTATTATGATGCACAGCTTACCACAATTAGAATCAGAAACACTTAATTGATCCCCAAGGGGATATTGGGTAATTGTTGTGCCATTGTACCACAGGAGCTTATGGTCTTAGTGTTTCTCTGAGGATTCAGTTTTAGAAGTCCTAAACTGGAGCAGATGAAAGCACCAACAGATGCAATTCACCACCATTAAACTTTGGGTGTGGGCGCACAGGGCACAGGTCTCAGTTTGCTCATGAAATTTTGCTGTATAAATGAATCATGGCCTTCTGCTTCTGCGTTGTTCCGCTGCGTTATCAGCCCCAACAAACAGCAGCCCCTCCTTTAACAACTCAAACAGAATAAGAACACAAGGGTGATGGGCGACATTTCCACTGATACTATCTTGCACCTTCCTGTTTAAATCCAGTTCAAAGTTTTCGGCCGCAGCAGTGCCTTTCACGGTTATTTTTCCTCTGCTTGGGGAAAACTTTGAAGTCCAGCTGAAGTGTTTTCAGGGGCCATGTTTACCTGCACGCAGCTACATTGCAAGCTGCACCGCCACTCAACCATGATTTATCAAAGGAATTTGACCTTCAGCAGAGGCCGGCTGCTCCTCCTAAGCAGCCGAAAAGCACACAGACTGAATCTATAATGGCGACTCTGTAGGAGGCGGGACAACTGACTTTATCATAATGTTACTGAGATAATAATGGTTAGATGTAAAGCAGCTAAAGTGTTTGGATCACTGGTGATTTGGAGTTGAAGTGAAGTGATGAATTAATTTTCCAGAGCTCTTCACCGTCTCTCCTAAACCTAGTCTGCTCTGCCTAGGGCAACTTTCCTGCTCCGCTCGCTCAACTGAAGAATAGCTTAAACTTCCCCTTAGGTAAGGATGTCTCCAAGGGACCGTCTAACCCCCTCCCACACACACACACACACACACACACACACACACACACACACACACACACACACACAAAATACAAACACATTAAAACTAAACACACCTGCAGAGCAGCAGTGAGGGCTTAAAAGCCTATTTGACATTAGCTTAACATTAGCATCTCTTTAGGCACAGCTAATGAAGAGCTAAATAGTGAAGTGTGTCGTGAAATGTGTGCGCGTGTGTGTTACTAAATGGTGTTGACACTGTAGATAAGGGCTCAGCAGGCAGGCTAACAGATTAGCAACTGGAGGCTAGACAGACAGACAAACACAGGAGAGACACAAGGGCTGGAAATCTTGTGCTAAAACTTTCTGATATGCGCATTATTTTCATAAATTAGCACGTTTGGGCAAATTCCACTATTATTTTAGCAGTTACCTATGAAAAAAAATGTAAATGCACTCATTTATAAAATACTTTTATAATGGTCTTTTTATGGACATCATTGCTATTATGCCAAACATAAGATCGTGTCGTGTCCAAGAATTGGTTTATTGAAAGTTAATATTATTGAATGATATTTAATCGTATTTTAATAAATTACCATAATGTAATATTTAGGATTTTTTTTTTTAAGTTGTCATAGAGCATTTCATTTATCCGTATATATAACTTGATTTGATGGGTGATGATTAATATGATGTCACAGATAGCCAGCACAGATTTTTCAAATGCTTATGTTTTACTTATTTATTTTAATTTTTGTAAGTTTGTCACTTTTCTTGGTTCACTAAAACTTTCATGAGCCTGTCACCACCTCCCTTTCCTGGAGTCAGATACCAAATGTGAGCTGCAAGTTGAATTTGACTGAAGCTCAGTGTAGGAGACATTACATGCAGTGTCTGAATTATAAATCCCTTCTGAGAGATGATTTATATATATCCACAATAACATTAGCTGTTACGGCCTTTAATATTCCATACAAGCAAATGCCATTATTTTCAGTATGACATTTAGAGTCATAGAGAAAGACAGACTGAAACTGTCTGTTGTATATAATTTCACATCATTTGCGGAGTGAAAGTGGAGAGTGACAGAAAATCAAGGCTACAAATTTTAAAAAAGGGCTATAAGTGGTTTTTAATCTTGACCTGCACCTGGAAAGGGTGAGAAGTCAAGCATGAGTGAGGCTGCTGCAATCAAAAGCCAAATTAGAAAAGATATGGTTAAGTAAGAAGATGATACGTAAAAAAAAAAGTTAGTAATTACATCGGCGTTCTCACTTCAGAGCAATTAATTTCATTTCAGTGGTAAAAGTTAAGGTCGTCGTGGTCAGTGTGATACGCTGCCATCAGCCCGGAGGATCAGTTCCTCTATTTTAACCAGAGCAGGGTGAGTGACCATGGATCTGACTGTCCGTCTGTCTGTCTGCAAAATGTGACATCTCAAGTGATATCTCAGGCACCGCTCTTCTAAATTTAGCAAGACTTTGAGGGATGATGCATATTTGCACGGTTTCAGGATTTTTCAAAAATTACATAGATCAGCCCACTGGGGGTGCTAAAATTAAAAGTCAAAAACGTTAACTCCAACATGACTCAAACATCACTGGTCTGACTTTGATGAAACTTGGAAGGATGATGCATTTTTGCACTTAGTTCTGGCATTTAAACAAATTACACTGATTGACCTAATGGGGATGCCGTAATTAAAGGTCAAAAATTTTAACTCGAATGTATTATCTCAGACACTGCCGGTGCAATTTTGACAAAATGCGAAAGGATGACGCATATTAGCGCCGTGTTCCGCCGTTACACTGATTGGCCTGTTGGAGGCATTGTAATTACAGGTTGTCATTTCTTAAATCAGATGTGATATCTCAGACAGCACGGATCCAACTTTGACAAAACTTGGAGGCATAATGCTTTTTTTGTTTGTTTTGTTTTGTTTGCTGCATTGTGGGTTTTAAAAAGTTTGAATCATCGGCCTGACGGAGCCGCTATAATGGGTCAATCTTGTTTCTGATTGGTCCAAGAGGTGCTTGCAGACAGCCGACTGAGGCTCCCCTAGTCAGCCGGTGTCAAAAGGTTTTCATGAAACTGAATCAAAGCATCCATTTTAACAAAGAAAAAAAAAAGTTTTATCAAAACTTCAAATCACTTTAACCTGATTCTGAATT
This sequence comes from Myripristis murdjan, assembly GCF_902150065.1. Taxonomy (NCBI): domain Eukaryota; kingdom Metazoa; phylum Chordata; class Actinopteri; order Holocentriformes; family Holocentridae; genus Myripristis; species Myripristis murdjan. The sequence goes on along the minus strand of NC_043994.1, from coordinate 11,832,127 downwards.
GATTTTCCATTTGAAGCTGGATATTTTTTTTTTTTTTTTTTGGGCTGCACCTGACATTCTCGTCTAGGGTGATAATTATAGTGGAGAGCAATAGATGGATAGAGAGAGAGCAGATCAATGAGAGAGCAACAGAGGAGGGAAGATGGAGATGAGTCATGAGATGCTGATTATTAGAACAGTGGCCTAGATGTTAGACATAAAAAAGGTCATTAAGATATGGCGGCATTAAGATATCACAGATGAGAGCTGTAAAAATTGAGATAGACAGTGGTGAGATGTGTGTTTGTGTATGTGCGCGTGTCCATGACCCTCCTTGCATCTTCTTGCTCGCCCCATACGACTCTCTCTCTCTCTCTCTCTCTATCCCTGTCTCTCTCTCTCTCTCTCTCTCTCTCTATCCCTGTCTCTCTCTCTCTCTCTCTCTCTCTCCCCTTTCTTGCTTTTATTCCCTGCCTTCTCTGTCTCTCTCCTAAATCTCCCTATGAAATCTACTCTTGCCACGGGTAATTACAATGAACAACTTCATATGGCTGCTCCGCCTGCTGCCGAGATAAGGCGGGACAGCACATGGCACACACACACACACACGCTCACGCACACACACACACACCGCCATCCCCTATCTTATCTTCATCGTCACAGAACAACCGCCTTCTGCCCAATTCTGCCCTAATCTTCTGCGTAAACAATACTGATATTTCACCACCACCGTGGAATGAAAGGAGAAGGGAGGGGCGCAGATGAGGAGGAGGAGGAGGGGAGGAAGGGAGGAAGGGGAAGGAGAAAAGGATCGAGGGAGGAGAAGGGTGTGAGACTGATAAAATCACTCGTTTATAAAAAAAAAAAAAAACCTTACCTCCCGCCCATTCAGTCTCAGTCAGGCAAGTCATTTGTCGATGTGTGCATGTTCCTCTCTCTCTCTCGCTAACAGTGTACATACAATATTCATGTAATAATAGGAGCCAATAAGAAAGTACGTAGTGTACAATATAGATGTCAGGATGGCAAGTCTGGTTATTGTTGCTGCAGTTGTAATAGCCTTGGAAATCCTGAATGGTCTCTGTTTATAACGTTATTCTTCTTGACTGAGGGCATTTCAGAACTGAATTTCAACAAAGCGGTATTATGCCTGGCCTGAGGCCACATTTATATGTTTCATCTATAGCTTGTTCTTGAGATCATTTTTCATGCTGCACATTCACCTCAATATAAAAAACGCTGTCAATGAATAAAGCCTCGCATGTGCCAACTTCAGAATTGATTGGCATCCCACTTAGCTGGCTTCAACCTTCAACACAGGCTGGTGTTGTGAAAAAAGACGCCCCCCTCCCCATGCTTGGTGTGTGATGCCTTGCGGGTGCATATGCCTTGTGTATACTAAACTGCTAAAGTACTATTTTTTACTTCTATCTTTCTCTCGTTTCTATTTCACTGGCCTCCCTCCCCCCACATCCCCTCCCTCATCAGCAGTGATGGTGCAGGATAACCCCGGGGGTCTGAGGAGAATTAGAAACGAAAGTTGATTTAATCAGTCAGTCACTCACATACACCTCTTCAGTCCAGGTTAGAGGGGGGCAAGGTCGCGTGTGTGTGTGTGTGTGTGTGTGTGTGTGTGTGTGTGTGTGTGTGTGTGTATGTGTGTGTGTGTGTGGTCAAAACACAGCAGCCCTCTCCAAAGTCCCCTAAATCAGCCAGTACATTTCTATTGTCAACACGACACTAACGCAGCAGTGCTGAGGCCATCTGTTTTCCGTGGGAAACTGTCCAACAAGCAGCTTTACGAACCTGTTCACTCATATAAACATGTTGTTACTTCTTATGTACGTTACTGTGGTGGCAACAAATTATATGGTCCTTTGAGATTATTCATTATTACTTTTTTTTTTTTTAATTCTTGAAGATTTTTATTCATTCAGGGGCAATGATTAGATAGAAAGATGGAGAAGTATGAGTGTTTTCAATAAACTGTGTACCTTCATTCATAGAGTGTCCTGTCAGATGGTGTTTATCAAAGCTGTGATGGTATTATTGTTTTCTCTTATAAACCAAAAAAAAAAAGTGACAAAAAGCGATAACTGAATTGGGTCCCTTGAATTATCCCAAATCAAACTTGATTTAATGTCAAAAAGATGACAAAATGACAATATTTGGTTGTTATTTTGAAATAGAAAAATCCCATTGAGCTCACAAGAGCAGCTTACTCACAGTCCCCTGAGGGATCAATACTTGTTTTTGCACTCTGTCGTACAGTAAACACCGTGGCGGTAAACATTAACAATTACCGCCAGCTTTAAATGTTAAAAGTTCACAAGTAGAGGCTGTCCTCATCAGAGTCTAATGGATATCCATTGTTGACAGTGGGCGATGCGGTCAGAGGGAAGTTGCCGACCCCTCAACCTAAACTCATCCACAACCACTAGAGCAGGACTGGAGCGGAGGTGGGACGGAGAGACGCTTTCCTCGTCAAAGTTGTGGGCGAGTCACATGGAGTGGGAGTCTCTTTTTTTGGGCAGATGGACGATGAGTGATACAGTGAGAGTCCATTTCAACCTGGTCGGGGGTGGATTTCACTGTGTGCCGCAGAAGCCTATTTGCCGTGGAAAGGATTACGGTGACCTATCTAGTCCCAAACAAGATTAGTGGCGGCGAATCGTGTTTGATTGGGAAGCTCCAAAACAGCCCACGACTGTGAGACAAGTTGTTGCCCGGCTTGGAGCCAGCAGGAGGGGGGGGAGGCGGGGGGATCAGCGTGCATGGGATACACATGTAAATAAATCAGGAGCGGAGGACAATCTGTGCCCACACACCTCTCTGTGTGTTGTCTACCTCTCCACTTCCCTTCACAGTTTCATGATATTGCAGATTAAAAAAAATGAGAAGTTGAGGGATGCTCAAAGACATGAGATGGGAGATTTCTCTCTCTGTGTTTCTCTCTTCCGGGCTCGCTCTCTGAATAGCAGTAGGCAACAAAGCACAAGCACTCCAAAGTAATTTTGCCTCTGCATTCGAGATTGAGCTGCAGGATCATGTCTTTTTATAGCGCTTGACACACACATACACACACACACACGCACACGAACAGAGCCGTGGTCACACACACTCAGGAGTATCTGTAATCCCCAGTTGAGACAGCCAGACACCCCCGGTGCATCACTCTCCCGTTCCTTTCATGGATCTGTCATCGTCCCCAGACAAAAGCACCTCGCCGGGATGACTAATCTGCGCTCAGCTCGCTGTCCTGGCTGACTCAGGCTGCCATGTCGATTCTATTTCAGACGTGACTCAGCGATCACTGAGGCGAGCTATGATTGGAATGGAGACAAGTCACACAAAGGGGAGAAAGAGACAAAGATAGACACAGAACATCAGAGAGCAGGAGAGTGAGAGAGAGAAATTATGTGTATTCCCAACTCATTAAAACTTCTTACAAAGCCGAAAGATGGCATGAGGTATTGCAGTGCTCATATCATTGTGTGTGTGTGTGTGTGTGTCTTTCCAGCTTTCCCTCACACTCAGGCCTCACCCCCCTCCCTCCCTGCAGCAGTGACACTGAGGGCTGCAGGGCTGACACAGGGGACAGCCCACCACAGCCTGGCCCAGAAACCCTCACCTTGTCTGGGCCACTAAGCACGCTGCGGCCCCCTCAATCACCAAGCTTACCCATCTGGACATTGATGCTGCACACACACACACACACACGCGAGCACACAAAAGAATAAACACATGCACATACATGCACAGATAAAAGTGGGGACACACATATGCACATACACATTTAGAAATATAACACATAATATCAAGGTGATGATGGCAGAATGAAAGTTCTCACCGCCGCCACCCCCTACCCTTCAAACACACACACACACACATAACCTGGAATGTCCTGATATATCATCCTCACTAACCCAGATGGGTGAGCGAGGTGAAGTCTGACATGCACACACAGACCCACACACACACACACACACACACAAAGAGACACAAAAATGGTCTTGTGCACACACATCCAGACACACAGCTATGCAAAAACAAGCACAGGTGCACTCCCACGGACACCGATACACATGAATATCCGCATGTGCATGTGGACACACACAGATCCGTGTGTGAACACACTCGTGAGAGGGGCCATTGTTCAAAAAAACAACATTGATCTTGCGGATTGAGACAAAGTGTCTTACAGCCTGAGACAAGTAAAGTCTGCTGAGTGCGGAAAATGTTAAACTATTGATGCGACAGACCCTTTCTCTCTGTGTGTGTGTGTGTGTGTGTGTGTGTGTGTGTTTCAGCCTCTGTCTCTCTCTCGCTCAGATACATTGCAGATCGGTGGGCCTGCTGTCTTCGCCAGGCAGCGGTACACCATTCCTGCTGAATTATTCACATCTTGTGGAGGAGAGCGGAGCGGAGCGAGACAGAGAGAAGGAGCGTACGAAGCCAAGCTAATTAAAGTGGCGGTATTAAAAGTGTGCCTGTGTCTCTTCCGAGAAGGGAGGAAAGAGAGATCGGCGGTGATACCTTTCGTCTCTCCACGGGTCTCCGGCGCACCCCCCACCGCCCACCCCCTCCCTCCCCCTCCCTCTCTCTCGCTTCACTTATCCCCCTTGTCCCTCGGCTTTCTCAGGAAAATTACAACCTGACTGCTCACTTTAATATTTCAGCATCTAAGTGAGTGTGACAGGCTCTCCTTTGTGTCGTTCTCTCTCTCTCTCTCTTCTTCTGATCCCTCTCTTCCTTCCCACCCTTCCTCTGTCCCTGTCTCCCCCTCCCCTCCCTCCCCCCAGTGTCGTTTGCTTATCGTTCCCTCGACGCTTCAACTTTTACCATGTGACAGCGGAGAGAGAGAGAGAGACGGAGAAAAACAAAAACAAATCAGGCTCAAAGCGAGGCCGCTTCGCCGGGCTATCAGCCTGTCTCTCTGTCACTCTCTCTATCTATCTATCTCTCTCTCTCTCCGTCTCACCCTGTCTCCCGGTGAGTTCAGTGACATACACACGACCATGAACCTAAAACGAGGAGAGGTATCGCTTCACCCCATTGTACCCCACCAACACACACCCAGTGTTTTGAAGTGAGGGAGGAGGCAGTGATCTCATCCAGGGAGACAGACGTGGCCTCAGAGTGGAGGTGTGTGTGTATGTGTGTGTGTGCGTGTGTATGTGTGTATTTCACGTCACCTCCCACACTTCAGCCACTTCACCTCATGAGTTTCCTTGCAAAAGACACTCGTTGCAGACAAAACATCCATGAGCTTTTGTTTGCACGCATGTATGCATGGGCAGGTTTATGTGTGTGTGCTGCACGTGTGTGTGTGTGTATATCAGTGTGTAAGCAGGATACTTGTCAGTGGAACGAAAAGACTGTGTTACTGCAGGCGCAATAGCTGAGAGGATGGCTCGGTGCGTTGTGTGTTCATACACTGCTATGATACACATCAATAATTCAGCCGGTCTCCCATAACGCCCCATTCATTCTATTTTCATCTCTGCCATTTGATATCCTTTTCTGCTTCCACCCCTGAAACAGAGTGGAAATGTCCAGAAAAACAGGCAAGTAACATACAAAGAGCCCGAGGAAAAGGGCGTTTATTCCACTGAGCAGGGAAGAAAATGTTGCAACGACAGTAACACCAAGAATGTATGGTCAAAAGCACACACACACCTGCCATACATGTGCACGATGCACACACACACACCGATGCATGTGTACACACGCAAAGTCTCACACACATACATAGACAAAACTCACATTCACAGGATGAGCAGGTAGCAACATTGTACACAACATCGATCATATAATTTACTCCTCTCTATCAAGCTACAAGGCTATTGATCAAATAATTCCATACGCGGGCCGCGGCCACTGCCAAATTGCTAAAACGGGGCTGCTCCACTTAAAGCGTGTCCCATAATGGTTTTATCATTGATCGTGGCTCTCTCTTTTCTCACTCCCAATGCAAACAAACCCCTTTCACAGCCAGAAGTGGAGAGAGCATGAATACCGGGGCACGAGCCCACACAAAACACACAGGCGCAAACACACAGCAGAGCTGCCCAACAATGACGACATGCTCAGACTGACCATCCAACACATGTATATGCACACACACACTCTGACACACACACACACACTCACACACACACAGACTCACACCTAAGAACTAGCAGTGTGTGACTCGTCGGCATATATTTGTGTGTTCATCAAATCTTGAAATGAACTATTTGCAGTGTCCATCTGCCAGCTTCAGAGGAGAGCTGTATTGTGCAGCGGCAGGCAGGTTTTAGGAATGATTGGAAGATTAAGGCCAGTTGAAAGGCCAATTTGACCCCATTTTCACTGTGATGGCTCAGCTGGCTGATTTCCTGCCACAGAGGCTCACAGTTGCCCAGAGGCTAGAGGCACATGCACACACATGTAGGTGTGTGTGCACAACACACGCTTGCATGGATATACATGTATGTGAGTGCACATATACAGATTCACACGCGCGCACAAACACACACACACACACACACACACACACACACACACACACACACATAAAAAAACACCCTGATACCAGTTACTATTGGTGACACAGGGCCATGTGTGAGAGGTGAAAAGGAAGAGAAAAGTAAAGGAATGAGACGTGAAGAGCATGGCTGGTGTGGCAGAGGTCTCATTGAAGAACCCCCCCCCCCCCCACACACACACACACACTGTTACATCCTTTTGCAAGTGCATTTGTCCACTCAAACTATAACTGCAGACTGTTCTCAGAAAAAAAAAAATTGTTCTGATGTGGTACATCTTGAGGTTATCACTTTATCTGTTTATTAATGCTAAGCTTTTTGAGTCTAAGTAACCCACCTCCCTCTACCCTCCAAGCACAGGAAACATAAAAGTGCCTTTAATTTTGTTTTTTCATTTTCATATAAATTAATGTCCTTGCTGATTGATATCACAGATTTTGTTTCACACCATACTCATTTCATTAGAGTATTTGATTTTTCTATTCATTCATTTGTCAATTTTTGAGAAAAATTCTTCACAGAGGAAGTGATGCATTTTACTCTTCAGTTTATTTGTACTAAATAGGAAAATGAACTGAATAGTTAGAGGGAACAGCAATAGCTGTTGCTAAACAGACACAGAAAGATGCACCACCTGCAGAAACTCAAATTTCATGGACAGATACTTATATATAAAATATTTATAAAATATTTTATTACATATTACACACCCTTGTGTACAGTTTACTTATATACTAAAACTACTGATACAACTGCAACTTATAGACATCTTTGTAATGCAAAGTCATGTTACACCATTTTAAGTTCATGAAATGTGCTTTTATAATATGCCTTCATAATAACAATTGGATATCTGCATAGCTCTGTTACAGAGATCTTTGTAGTATACCTTAGTATACCTTTACAACAGGGATTTTTTTTTTTAAATGTTCATCTTGGCAGACATTTACAAGGCACTGAAACTGTCACAAGAGGGTGCAGCTTTGAAGCACAGTCAAGGATAAAGTTTACAAGTACAGGTATTGTGAAAGGGAGAGAGTGAGAGAGAGAGAGAGAGAGAGAGAGAGAGAGAGAGACAGGGAGACAGAAATGGGAATAAAAAAACAGGAAAAAGGCTCGGAGAAAGAGACAGAGGACACATAAAAGAGAGTGATGAGAGAGAGATAGAGGATGACAGAAAAGGGGAGAGGAAGAGAGTCCAGCTGGTGGCAGCGAAAGAGAGCGGAAAGAGAGAGAAAGAGAGAGAGAGAGAGAGAGAGAGAGAGAGCTGCGTGGATGTGACACCTCCTGTCTCTGCACTGGCCTTTGCTGGCCTTTGCTGGGACATACATGACAGCCTTGTCACACTCATTTACCCTTTCTCTCTTCCTCTCTCTCTTTCTCTCTCTCTCCCTCTCTCTCTTTCTCTCTCTCTCATGGACAGAGTGGGTTAGAGAAGGAGGGACACAGAAAGGCAAAGTAAAGGAGAGAGACAGAGAAGAGAGGGGGGACAGAAAAAGAGGTAGAGGTAACAGAAGAGACAGCAGAGAGAGAGAGAGAGAGAGAGAGAGAGAGAGATTAAGAGCCATAGTGACATTCCATCAACTCACTTTCACATTGCTTCCACACTGGTGTCTATCAGCTTGCCATGGCACTAATGCCCTTGACACACCACCAGCCTGTGTGTGTGTGTGTGTGTGTGTGTGTGTGTGTGTGTGTGTGTGTGTGTGTGTGTGTGTGTGTGTGTGTGTGCGTGCGCGTGTGTGTGTGTGTGTGTGCTCCCCTCCATGAGCGTCATCAGACAGAAAATTCCATTCATCATTACAGTGGAAAACTTTCTCGCGCTCATTCGCTCCCACTAATGCCACTTTTACGCCAAGCAAGCAGACTTTGCAGGTTTTGTTTTTGTTTTTGTGTTTTTCACCCCAGATTACCTGCTGAAATAAAGGGGGTGACACTGTTTAGATTAGAGGAGGTCAAGGAGCACATACTCACCTCAGGGTTAACTGTTGTCACATTATTGCCATTTTGTCTGCTCATGTGTTTTATTTTAAATTTCAGTCAGCGGGTGTTGTCCTGTGTTGTCCTGTTTTGATTGTCATAAATGTTATAAACAGTGATTTTTTTGGCTCTAAATAGAAGTGAACATATGTCAGTTTAAAAGATGCCGATTTATTGGTAATTTATCGTATTGCACCAGATTTGTTAAGCTCCACAGAACTTTCAATTAAAGTGGAGATCCCAAGGTTCCCAAAGACACCGAACATGTCCTGAGTTACAGAGAAATTAGTATACATGTCTATGTGTGATACACAGTACATTGAGATATTTTCTATTTGATGTAACACTATTGCCATAAAAACATGACATAGTGGATTTGAAGATTTCACTCAATTTAAGCATGATGTAGCTTCAGTGAAGCATTGCAACATTGTACAATAGTGTTCAAACTTTTAAGCTACACAGGAGGAAATTAGAGAAAAATCAGAGTTCAGGGGGTTAAATTGACCCAGAGGTATGGAATGCAAACCTAAAATGTAGAGCATGTCTCAGACTATCAAAAATTAGCAGGTGACCTTTTTACACCTCTGCCGAAGCTGTTAATTTGCAGGACTGTTGCAGAATTCAAAACACAGCACAGACATGCCGGGTCATCCTGAAGTCCCAGATTGTAGTGGGATTTCAGTTCAACGTAAAAAGGGGTGAAACTCACCCAGGCATGGAAAACATGAACATTTTTTTACCAGTTGTCGCTTTTGTTGGTTAGTTTTGAATCCCGAAAGCCCGCTTTAATCAAGAAAGGCACAAGCGCTCACATGTCCTCATATTCATACCTCCACTTCAAATTTCAGTCCTCCCGTCTCATGTCCTGTTTATCTGTCCTTACTTCCATATTCATGCCTCTGTCCCTCCCCCATTTGTGAATCCACTGTATTCATCTCTCACATCTCTATCATCTATCCATCCATCCATCCTCCTTCCCTCCTTCCATTCATATTCATGCTGGTGAAAACAGGCAGGCAGGCAAGAAGCATCTCTGGGCATCCCATGATTTGCATGTGATAAATAAATGAGGTGAGCCAATCAAGAGAGCCTGTTGTGTGTATGTATGCATGTGTATGTGCGTGCGCGTGTCGGGGTGGGCACACGACTGGAGGCACTGCGCTGGTTAAAATTGCATGACAATCGGTTATGGCTTATGGAGAGGAGGAGAAAACGTGAGAGAAGAGAGAAAAAAAGGAGGAAAAAAGAGAGAGGTCCAGCCCAGTAGTTAGTTTATGTAAAGAAAGAGAGAGGGAATGGGAAATGCAGAATCTTGGAGGGACCCGTCGCACCGCTCGACACACAATAATGAATTTCAAATAAGTTATTCACTTCAGGAGTAAGTGCCTGGCACCCACTCCTTACAGCTGGTTTGTTGAGATAATTGATTTTCAAATAGTTTTGAGGACGAGGAGGGGGGGAGGGGGTGGTGGGGAGGGGAGGAGAGATGGAGGGAAGAAGAAGGAGGGGCGCAAGCGAACAGGGGATGACAACTACAACAGGGTAGTGTGTATGTGTGTGAATGTGTAGCGCTTGTGCTTTTGAATGTATGTGTGTGTTTGTGTGTGTGTGTGTGTGTGTGTGTAGTACCTGTGTGTGTTGGTTAGAGAGAGAGAGAGAGAGAGAGAGAGAGAGAGAGAGAGAGAGAGAGAGAGAGAGAAGTTACAGCGATGTTTTAATTCGCGCAGGAAAGAGGCCGTGTCGGAATGGAGGCCGGGGCGCTGGCTGTAATTAAACTGATACAGCTCTGCGAATGGGCTGCTCTGCGGGCACACACACACACACACACACACAAACACACACACATAGGAAAAGATGAATTTTTCATGTCTTGCACGTCTGCCTCATCTCCACTGCCTAACCCCTCTCCTCCTGGCTCAGGGCAGTGTTGGCTAGCTAAACTTTGCGCTCCTTTTCAGTGGGCTGTTAACATGGCAGACCTTCTATGCTGGCTGCACTGACACAGATAACTGAGCATCCGGGATGACAGCGACACAGACTCAATGAGATGCATTAGTGGCAGGATTTGAATTGGCAATGTAATTTACCACATCTCTCTCTCTATCTCCCCCCGCCACCCCCCTCCCCCCTCTCCCTCTCCCTCTCTCTTTCTGTTTAATTTATAGCAAAAGGCAGAAAGTGAGGTGAGGAAGCTCAAGCAGCCACCGGCTTTTCCATCATGCATATGTTTAACACACAACAATCACACAGGAGAGTGGAGGAGGCGGCAGACAGAAACACAGTCCAGAGAGGCATGTGCTGTTGTCTCGCATCAGATAATTTTAAAAAAGATTCTCTGTGAAGTGGATGATACATTTTCAGATGATTAAGCCCACTAGATGCTATGTGAGGGATAATCCAAGCCGAGGTGTGTGCGTGTGTGTTAAAGAATTTTAATGCATGAATTTTAACGTGGGAGAGCAATCTGACAGGAAGCAGAGGGCAGGCCCATTCGCCAGAATAAAATGTTCCCATTTTACATTTCTGCAAACGAAAAAAAAAGGTTGAAACGTCAACGTTTCCCAACCAAAGATATGTTGTATATCAGAATTAATAGTTGGGGCGCCCTAGTGGCTCTTAAGAGCGCGTGCTGTGTACCAAGGCTGAGTCCTGATCACAGCGTCCTGGGTTCGAATCCGACCTCAACCTTGCTGCATGTCATCCCCCCTGCCTCTCATGTCTCTCTCTACTGTTACTGTCAAATTTAGCAGAAATACCATATTTTTTTATAGTTATAGCCAACATCATGTGGCTGTTAATGTTAGCTCATCAGCTCGTTAGCTCGTTAGTTACTTTTGTTAGCTTCGTTAGCCACTAAAACTACTTGATTAATGTTAGGAAAAGGTCATGGTTAATTAAGAAAGGGTTTGTCATCATGGTTAAGGTTAGGAACTGGTCATAATAAACATTGTGAAACGTTACTCTGAGAGCGTTAGGTAGCAAACCCCGGTCTGCAGAAGGAATGTCCTGTGGATTGTGCCACCATCACTCAAAACATAATGCGAAACATAATGTAACTAACATAAGCTAATGTAGTCAGCATAACTGTTGAGCTTTGGTAGGTTGTGGTCAGTGTGGGAATTTAAAACTAATTAAATGTGAGCTTTAGTTACAGTTTGAATACACACCCTCCAGCCAATCAGAAATGTATATTCAGTCAGATCAGTGTATAAAAAATGTAAAATGATTTTATAAAGCTTATGCCATGTTCATCAGAAACAATCAATGGGCACAAAGTGCAACATATATTCTTTTAATCACCAGTACATACAGTCATGCCCCTGTTTATCCCAGATATCTCAGGGTTCTGAAGTGTTAGTAACGTGCTCAGGAATGCACATCAGTGTTTTTGTCCTGGTTATGTTCACGTATGTCAGTGTTGCAAACATTTCACCCCTTTGAAAGGCCTAAACTGGGATAAACAAGGTTCCGCTGCAGTCTCCATCCAAATTAAAGGGCAGTAGAACTGGTTGACATGCAGTTTGTTTTTCAGCTGCATCAAAACACTTCATGGGCACTTGATTTAACTGTTGTTTAAGTTGCGGAGCTTGGTGCACCTCAGCATTATGCGTTAGGATTGCTCATCCAGTGTGTCAAGTGTTCCATACCAAACACACCTCTCAACTATTTCCAGGACTTGAATTCCCTGTCAACGGGACATTTTGACAGCTCTGGCCCTGGGCCTAGATACTCATTTAAACTATAATTGAGCTATAAGCTAAAAGGGTAATCGGTATAGCCTCTGTTTAGCACCTGATTGTCAATCTGTGTGTGTGTGTGTGTGTGTGTGTGTGTGTGTGTGTGTGTGTGTGTGTGTGTGTGTGTGTGTGAGAAAGTGAAATCCAAACCATGTCATTGTGCAAGAGGAGGAGAGAGAAACAGGCTCTGTGCAGACATGTACACAATCTCTGGAGCCAAATTCTCACTCAGGACAGAGGGGTGCAGGGCTAAAATCAAACTGCATGCACACACATACACACACACACACACACACACACACACACACACACACAGATACACACATGCACTCATACGCAGACTAACATAAAAGCACATAAGTGTACTCAAAACACAATAGTTTTTGTGCTTGTGTGCACGTGTACGTGTGCGTGTGTGTGTTCTTTCTGATTCAGATTGACAGGGCTCTTAGGAAGCTGTGTGCTCACTATAATTACACACACTTGAGAAATGTCTGCTCTGTGTTTGAGAGGAGGGTGTAATCAACGCTCTCTCTGTCACACACACACGCACACACATACACACACACACACACACACACACACACACACACACGCACACACACCTGACATTCCTGTAAAGATTAGCAACACACCTCTTTGCTCTGGAATCCAATCTGAGGAGGATGAAGGAAATAAGACAGGTACACACACTCACACGCACACATACCCCCCCACACACCCACACACCCACACACAAAGAAAGCATCACCATCAGCACAGTCATCATCAGTGGCAGCTTTTGTGTTGTCATCACCCTTGTCATCATTATTACTATGACCATCGCCATTGTTGCACATGTAGATTGCTGATAATGGCAGCAGTCTTCCTGGATTACTTCACTGGAGACGTAACATAAATCCTTTTACCAACATCTCCTTTGTGTTATTTATTAAAAACAAAGGACTAAAGCAAACCGTGTTAAAAAAGTATCCAACGTCATACTTGAGTTAAAGTAAATATATCTTGCTAAAATATTACTTTGGTCAAAGTGAAAGTCTCCCACAAGAATATCACTTGAGTAAAAATCTTAAAGTATCTGATTTGAAATGCACTTAAGCATCACATTTTCTGGCAATAAATGTAAAGTAAAATAAACATAATGAGCGTGCGTATACATAGTATGTCTGTGTGTGTATAGGCCTACCAAAATAACTAGAAAAAAAATACACATTTCTACCTATCTATATATCTGTATCTATATCTATATCTATATATCTGTCTCAAGATGTGCATCCCTAAATTGTACTTTCCTTCGTGCAACTTTAAAAAATAAACATATCAAATGCCAGTATTTGCCAGTATGTATCTTGAACAAATACTTACACAGTGTGTTTGTTCAAGATGAAGAGTTTCTAATTACCAGTCTCTCTCTATTTTTGGCACGCGTAAGAGACATTTAATCTGGCACGATGCAGCTCTGACTCCAGCAACAGCAAACGTTGTTTTTAGATCTGACCACAGCTGCTTGCCGTCTCCGCCATCTGTAACAGGTTGGGCTGGGGCAGCTGGAAGGCCGCCATCCCGCTATCCCGGAACAGTCTATCCCGGACTGGCAGCTACCTGAACACTTTTAGGAGGGCAGACGGTTGCAGATGGAGGCGTGGGAGGCATGATTGCATAGCAGTACCTAGCTACTAGCTTTTGTTGTGAAAATATTATTTTTAAAGGTTTGAGGAAAGGCAAGGGTGTCTGCTAACACCCAAGTATTTGGTAGCAATCTGGTTGAAACCTGCATGAGTGAAAGTAAAGGCCATGGGTATAAAACAAAGGTTACATGGTAAAGATGAAAACGGAGGGGCCCGGACTATTTTTTGATGCGTAGGAAGTTTTATGCTGATGAGGGAGTCAGCAGGTGTCTTTCTGAAACCAGTCTGGTGCAGCTATGCGCGTTCCCAAGCACATTTGAAACCCATGTGTGTAAATGTGTGTATGAATTGTGGATTTCCAAACTTATTGATAAAAGCAAGTTCCCACATCTGATTTCTGAGCTGATTTCCCTAACTGGACAATCTTGTCTGTCTCTCATTGTGTCTCGTGTGGCTGCTAGAAATCTTTCCCCTGCTCCTCCTGGGCAACTTAATTACCTTGGACACCATTTACCATAGGTTATTAAGGAACAGCTGTCCCCTCCCTATGTTTATGTGTGTGTGTGTGTGTGTGTGTGTGTGTGTCCCTGCCCTCCCATCTCAGCCCTTAGGCTACCAGCCCTGCCTTTTAGCATAACAAGCGTGCATTCTGCAGTCCAGGTCCCATGGTCATTATTCTGCACCCTGTGGTCCCTGCATTCCCAAATACTCCCCCAGGTCCCAGACCCCCCGCAGGCAGCATTGGGGGAACACTGTTTTCATTAAGTCGGTCATTTTCTGCACACTGCGATTTGTGTTTTTTTTTTCTTCTTTAAATCGTTTTTTAAAAGCCAGGGCCACTTGTATTAAATACCGCCGCAGTAGAACTATTAAATGGAGAGAAGCAGCCGGACAAACTGTCGCTGTTATGGCATTTCAATTCCCTCACAATGGGACGGCGTTAACACACACATGCACACGCTCTATAACTCACACACACACATACACTGGCCCCTGTTGTCGACAGACAGCACGTAGTTAAACATCTAAACGCCACTCCACGCCTCCTGTTTCTCTCCCTGCTTTGGCGTAGCTTTTGTCATTACCCCGCCGCTCGGAAACGAACTATGGCCAACACACACACAGACATCCTCACACACACACACACATACACACACATGCACACATACACAAAGCCCTCTCCCTTCCCCACCGCTGTCGTTGCCTCCTCTGCACCAGCAGCCATTTCTTTCCTTTTGCCGAACTTCAAGACAGGCAAATTAATTATGGCCTTCTTGATCTAGAAACAATTATGATTATTGCCTGGCCTCCTCAGCGAACCCTCAAAGTGTCAGGGCTGCCACTCCCAACATCTTTGAAGCGCCACGCTGGTGGATGGCACTATTAGTGTGGCACTGCATCTTATCACTGTAGCCCTATCACCCTACTAAGAACTCCCAGGCACTGTAACCCACTCATAATTAATAATTACCAAATCTAACTACAGATAGCGGTTTTCTCATTAAGGAGGGAGAGAGACACTTGATCATTTCTTGCTGTGTTCATGTGTTTGAGAGAGTGTGTGTGTGTGTGTGTGTATGTGTGTATTTGTGTATGCATGTGGGTGTGTGTGTGTGTGTGTGTGTGTGTGTGAGAGAGAGAGAGAGAGAGAGAGAGAGAGAGAGAGAGAGAGAGAGAGAGAAAGAGTTTATACATTGCTATGTGTGCCTTTGGCTCATAAACAACACTGTACTGTACTTGAGTCAGTGTGCGGAGGATCTGTTTGTATGAGTTTAACACTGTACTTGTGTTTATGAGTTCATTTACCACTTTAGGTGGTTTTGAACAGCTGCCTCAGAGCGATATACGTTCTGTGATTGGAAAAACACTTCAGTCAACAATTGTCAACATAGAATAATCGTCACTGAAAAATCAACGCTGTAAATGTTGCTGTTTAGCAAGAATCCAATCTCAGATTCCAGTTCAGTCTTTGAAATCAGTCGTGGTGGTGGCATTCGGCTTTGAAGTCATTACACAGCGAATTCCTCAGTGTTTGTGAGTTGATTTTTCAGTGAGAATTAATTTGTGTTGACAAGCGTTGAATGGAGTGTTGTTTGTCCACTCGTAGAGCTGATGTGGCTCTCTCGAGAGGCTGTAAAGAGCTACCTAAACTAACTCTGATGGCTGTTGACTCATAGAAACACTGGCATAGTGCTGACCTTTTGGTAATACATGTGCGCGCTTGTGTTTTCCTATCTTCTCAAGTGTGTGTTACTTATTTACATGAAACATCCTGGCTCATTTGTGAGGAAACGTCATAGAAATATGGCCGCTTAGGACTGTCTCTGTATAATAGTGGGAAGCACTGCCACACCCCAGTTAATATTAAGGAAGCATTAAGTGGTTTCTTTGCTGCACAGGATATCGACTAAGACCGTGGAGTGAGCTGAGAATCCTTACATCCCTTTTCGGTAATAGTGCCTGCAAGATTCACTGACATGCGAGTTTGGAATCAAATTTTATTAAATGCAAATACATAAAACGTCAAATTTGTCAATAGTGAATTGAGTTCCATTAGTCAAGTAAGTGCAGACACAGACGTTTGTGCAGACCGGGTGGACGGACATGTGGTTTCAGCAGGGAGGCAGGCAGGGAGGCATTTTCTCAGCCTCCCCTATCATAACTGAAACACACACACTCAGCCATGTTCATGTCAACTCACTGTCGGTAGCAAAGTCTGCAGGGGGCATGCTCACACACTCAAACACACACACAAACACGCACACACATGCACACATGTCCCGGATTCTTACACAGAAAAGCACTTTGTGGACAGGCTGTCGAGGGATAGGTGTGGACAAGATATTTTGTGGCTTTTTCTTGAAGCCACTGAGCTACCCTAATAGTCACAAACACACACACACACGGGCCCCGGGAGACGGGTCTCACTCTGCTGTGTGGGATGCATCCATGAGAGCACCCGTGTCACCTAGAAAGGGACCCCTATTTCTACCACCCAGTGGAGGGTGAGGGAGACAGAGGACAGAGAGAAGCAGACGGGGAAGAGAAAGTTGCCACCATGTTTTTTTTTCCCTCCTTTTGCTCCTTCCTGCAGTCTTGTCGTGGTACGTCAGCAGCGTGAGTCCTGCATCTTTATACAGTCACGTCGTGAAAAAAATGGAATTATTTCTCTCAAAATGATGTGTGACCCCAAAGGTCATTCCCTATTCTCGAGTCTTTGTACGGCGGTCCGTGTTCCCCTGAATGGAAAACCTGCTTATCAATAAAGAGGCCAAGCGCTATGAAAGACCAGAATGTGGGGAGGAAGAAAGGGCTGACTTTTAAAGGGCCTGGTCTTCTAGAGTGGCAGAGCGAGGGGCTGACAGAATAAATGGCAAACTCAGGCACCGTCGCTTCGCTCTGTTCATCTACAGAAATGAAAACAACCGGAGACAGGGGAATTTGGAGTGTAGGCCCTGAGTGTTTGTGTGCATGTATGTGTGTATGTGCATGTGGGCATGCATATTGTGTAGCCTATGCCTGTATGGGTGCAATATGCAAAAAAAAAAAAAAAAAAAAACTGTTGACACTACACGTGTTTCATAGGAAAAGAAGTCCTCAAAGTTACATGATGCACTCTGTTGCCAGTGCAAAGATGGCTAAGACAATTCTTTGGGTGTTTATACATACTTTTTAGTTTTAATTTCCCCACGATGCAAGTATAAGGAATACAATTTGATGTATGTGACTTAAGCAATAGAACACAAGAGGCTGTGTTTTATAGTAAATAACATCACAGCTGTGATTTGGTCGCAGGCATGAACAGGGCTTTTATGCAATAGTTATGACTTGGTAGCAACAATATTGTTTCAAATTGCTGAAAGTAAGAGTGATTACCATTTTTAATGCGTCTCTGAAAACTACAGTTCCCAAACTAAAACTTGTTCAACATCATAATCCAATCTGAGGATTAGACTGTATACGGCCAAAAGGTAAAGTTACATCTGTTACAATGTGACTTTCTAGCCAACTGTTAAAAAAGTGGGGGGCCCACACCGTCTGTCTTGTAGCTCCTCATTTCTTGTCCAGTTGGTTCAACTCATCTTCTGTGACGCTACATAACGAAATCAGTAATTTCACGTTTGCTTTGTTTTTTTTTCCTTCGTCTTCAAACTCATATTCCAAACCAAAAGTTATATTTGAAGAATGCAGATAAAGTGATGCAGCTGCTGTGATGTTATAGTAAATATCACACTTGGCTCTTGACCAATCAGATTCCTTCAGCAGAATCCTGCGTTGTACATTTTCACGTGGTTGTTTTCCACAGTGATGAGCAAAATCATGCACAAATGTCGGTGGGTTTGAGTTTTTGCTTTCTCAGGTTTGTGTTGTTCTCTGAGATTCTGTAACATGATTGAGCATTTTAACTTTCCGGTCATGGTATGTACTATCACATTTTTCCTCCTGTGAAACTAATTTTAGTGGTTAAGATTCAGGTTAGATAAATACCTCATATCTTGAAGTCAGAGTGTGAGATGTGTTTGCTATAAAGAGCTTGGCAGTTGGCATGAGAATAGTTTAATTCATCAGTAAATCAGAATTCAAAAACGTACATCCTCATACAACGTAGATTTAATAATACTGACACTGACTTTAATAAAAAATAAATAAATAAATGCTGAATTAAAAGTGGAACCATGAAACACAAAATAGTCACATATTTAAGACTGCAATCATCTGTCTGATAGGGAGATAATTTAAGTCACATTGAAAACAGAGCCACATATTTAATTTACATTTATTACTGAAAGACAAATGGCCTTTTTGTAGCTCTCACTGAGGTTGCATTGAGTCAAGGTGTTATTTCATTCAGTTTCAGTTTTATTTAATTATGGTTTGCACACACACAATATGTTTCTATGCACTTACATAAAAAGATAAAACTAAATTAGATGACATAACAGATCCACACACTCAAATATGAATACATTGCCAAAGTGTCATTCAGACTGTGTGCTTGTGTCGAGGCTTGCTCTCTGAGTTCTGCTGGGAAAAAAAGAGAGAGAAAAAAAAAACTTGGGACACAGTTATATATATTTATCTAGGAAATTCCATTTGAAAGTACGCTTTAGGATGGAACTCCATGGAAAGGTCAAAACCATCAATCAATCTCTCTCCCAACATAAAACTGCACATCCCTCTTCCTGTCACTCACTCATTATTCCTCCCTCGCCTCGCGCCTCTTTTCGCTCCGTCCCTCCCTCATCTGTTCCTTCTACCAGTCTTATCGTCTTCTTCCTAACGTTTTGCCTCAAGGTAGAGAATAACATTACACTCGGCTACTGAATGGGCTTATTGCATGTGGGTGTACGTGTGTGTGTGTGTGTGTGTGTGTGTGTGTGCATGCTGGCCAACAAGTGGATGTTTGTGTGGCTGTAACTGTTTTCATTCACACCGTGTACTTTAAGTGTGGGCGCTCACATACTTACCCATGTGTTTGTGTGTATATTTTTATATGTGTGCGTGTGTGTGTGTGTGTGTGTGTGTGTGCGCCCGTCTGTGTGAATGAGTCTAGTGGACTGGGTGCGTTAGCTTCGTGGCAGCCCTTGCCCTCCACACCTCTACCATAATCAACCTTTCCCTGCCTGCCTCACCTCACTGACCTGGGCTATTGTCCAGGCACAAAGCTGCACCTCACCAGGCATTAGCATTTTAATCACAACACACACACACACACAGAAATACACACAGAAAAATGCATGTAAACATTGCGGTGTTGTGTGAGCTTACAGACTGGAAGTTCAATGAAAAGAGAACGCGACCATAAAGAATTCTTTATTAGAGGAAAAAAAAACAGATCTGTCATAATGTTAACAGAAAAACAGGTGCTCATAGATTTAACAATAGAAACACAGCAATATTTTCCCAAAATCATTTCAAATCTGTATGTATGTCCTTCATTTGAATTCAAACTGTCCCCTTTCATTGTTCATCTCTAATTTTTCACATATCACCTCTAGTTCTCCACTACCTACTGATTTGCAGGGAATTCTGGATTACACATTTGAGGATTATTACACTTTTTTCCTCTCAAAATATTAATGAGGCTCAAAGGATAATGCATGTGTATTTGTTTGTTTGTTTTGTTTTGTTTTGTTTTGTATGGTCTTCCCCCCTCCTTTACACCTGACACCCACCCACAGGGAGAAATGGAAGTCTCCACCAGGAAATAATTACTCAACATGCCACCATACAAACTTTGCTGTCAAACCCATGTTTTCTTATTTAGGATATATTTGTTTACCAGATCAGCAGGTAAAATCTCAGGGTGAACATTGTCTTATTTTAAAACCTTGAAAAATGAGTAGATTTTTAAATTATAGTAACTATAAAAATGACAATAATGAAAATTGGGCTATAGCACTAAATGACACTGGTATTCTTCCTCAAAATGTGAGAATATTACATTCCTGCTATTCAAGGAACTATTTGTTAGTTGAAAGAAAATTACCCATGATTCTGTAACAGTGAGTGAAGTCAACATATGAAAGGAAACAACTAAATCATGGCGGAGGATGTGACAAAAGGTCCACAGCAGGTTGAATGTATCGTCTGCTGCGTATATATTTTTTTTTATGTGTAGCTGCTTAAATGTTTTCCGTGTGGTTAAATGAACGCATGCAGTGAATACGCTCATATTCCGCAATTACACTGCAGACTTGAACTCACACCCAGCTGTTCTACTCTCTCGCTATGTAGCGATGTAAACCTTCCCCCGGAGCGACAAGTGAATTCTGGCAACAGGTTAACGTCGGTTCCAGCAGATACAGTGAAAGAAATCCCCTCACTTACATGAAAATCACCCATCTGTAAAAAGGGGTGTTGTATTCCAGGTGACACTGATGCCACAGAGTTATCCCCTGGCTGAATAAAAAACAATTCATAACCATGCTAAAAATATTCAACCCCGCTGAATGAGGGAGGAGGACGTGATATCCTCCCGTCTTAAAAGCAGTCTTCCTCTTTCACGCCGTCCCACTCTCCGATCGGTATAACAGGTAATTAGTAGTGTGTCATGGCCCTGGTGAGCTGTGGAACAAGGGAACGGGGGGAGGGTGGGAAGGAGAGAGGAAGAAGAGAGGTGGAGAGAGAGGGAGGGAGAAACAGAGAGAGAGAGAGAGAGAGATTTCTGATTACCTGACAAGTTAGGGCCGGAAAGGCTACACTTAGCCCATTAAAGATTTTTTCTCCAGTGTGACATTTGAGAGCAGCTGCGAAGCCGCACGCCACCTTGCCATTTCCCCGTGCACTGTGCATCCATTTAGGGACAAGGAGGGAGGGAGTGAGAGAGAGAGGGACAGAGAGAGAGAGGCCACCAGGCCATCACGGCGGCACAAATGGATTTCATTCACCAAGGTGAACTGTAGTACGCTGATAAATGCACTTCCTTGAATGTCAGCAAATGTCACCCGAGAAGCCATTTGCCGCCGCTTTAATAGCTTCCCCAAACTTACAGAAGGGGGGACAGAAAATAAGAAGGCATGAGGTGAGAGAAGGAAGGAGCGAGGGACAGAAAGACGGAGAGGGAGAAAGAGTTGACAAGACATGGAGTGAGAGACCGAGACAAATGCAGATGCATACAGTTAAGCAAGGCAGCACACACACCACCACGGAGGGATTAAGACAGGGAGAACAGAGCAGGACAGACGGGAACAAGGTTGGGCTATTGTCACTTCCACATGATTAGGCAATTAGTTACTTGAGATGTCTCCAGCAAGGTGGTTCTGCAAGTAGTTGTTTAAAATATAATTCTGCGCTCACTTTTCTTCTTCCTCTCCTGTTCACTCATGTATCAGGCTTTGTGTTGACGTATCCATTTATTTATGCATCTAGACAGGATGTGTGTGTCTGTCTGTTTGCCATTCTCTCATGTGCACATACATATACATGATATGTACACACACCCTCCTCTGTGGAAGGAGTGTAATGTGAGAAGTTGCTGGTACAGTTGACGTACCGCGGTCTCTCTTTCCGGAAAATCAACCCACAAGACCCGGGTTAAAACATGCTACAGGCGCACACACACACACGCGCGCACACACACATTAGCACCGGCAAAGTTGCATGCGCACACATGCAGTGCACTTGCATGTAAATACAAATATATGCAGGGCTAGCGTACACAAATGCATCCATAAATGCACACACATATACCTCCCCGTAAGTGTTTAACTCTTCAGAAAAGCCCAAACTGGCCATTTTAACAAATCTGGACAAAACTCCAGTTTGGTGCCCCCTAATTTCTCCAATTACTGCAAGTTAACAGTAGAAAATGTGTTAGCTGGAGCTGGGTATCTATCAGTGCTTCACCCTGGGGCATTATCCTGCTTACTATGCCTTCTTAGCCTTACTAATTCAAGATTAGCACGTATAAGCCCTGCCCCCATGACCAGCCAGCGACCTGTTGCCTAAGATCTCTCTCTGGCATCAAACACACAGCAACATGTAAAACTGAATAAGAGAAGAGCAGTGTAGCAAGAACGGGTGGATACTGTGTAAATGTTTCCACGAGGCATGGTTTGTTGCCACAAGAGCCTGATTCGATGTGTCATTGTAAATAGCTGATTACTGATAGGGAGACTTGTCATGTAGTCAGTAACATTAGATACTCATATCATCTGTTCATATAAGAACCTCCCTTTTCTTCTTATACTCTCATACTCTCATTTTTTGCTAATAATTTGAACTGACATCATCAAAACTAATCTCTGTATCAAATTATGAATCATTAGCACCTGCAGCTGCCTTAGTTTTGTACACAATTACCTAGTTTAGAGCTAAGCCCAAAATGCACCAACTTGCAGTTACATCTTGCTACTCCATGAAAAGTGTTATGTAGTGTGACAAAAAATAATGTGAAAAATAGTTATTGTGTCTTCATGCATGCTTGTGCAACAGTCGCATGACCTCTCGTGAGTCGTCACCTCACTTTGGCGAGAGGTCGTGCAGGAGATCGGACAAAATGGCAGAGCAGTCTACAACTTTCGAGGGGTGGAGATGCACATTAGAGTGCGGATCGGGCTGCATATTTTTATCCAAACCCAACCCGAGCTCGAGATTTTGCTCGTCCTCCATCGCCGGATTGCATTTACCATCTGAAATGTGTTGCCTTCAGCGTCATCATGTAAACTCCAGCACTGTACACGGAGTTGCCCAGAACAGACAGTAGGGCCATAATTTGTCACTAAAATAATGCTGACATAAGCGAACCTGGACATATTTTCTAAATATTTGTCTGAACCTGGACCGACCCATCGGGTCCTGACAGGTCCTGACAGGCCTGGGTCAGGTATCCACACTTACAGATTAGTGTTGATACATGGGCATATGCAAGGTTTAAAGTTTACTGTTAACTGGCAGTTACGTGACAATGTATCTAAAGCGATGCTGCTGAGTGTAATGTAACGAGTAGTGAAACAAATTATTTTCCACAGGGAGAAACTAACTAAAGTTATGCATTACTTAAAAAAGAAAAAAGAGTGATACATTACTTTTTTTGAGTGATGACCCCAACACTGTCCATGACATTGGTGGCTTGTTCGCTTTAACCAAAATGCAATCTGCCATAGCAACCACTGAAATTATTGTTATGTGGCATTGCAACCCACAGCACAAACAGCTAGTGAACACAGGGGTCCCCAACCAAGCAACATTAACTTGTGAAATGCAAATAAAAATAACTCCTTGCATGTTTCTGAGTAGCTCCCCACAAATTGCCTTAAAAACATTGAAGAATGTCAACTTTCTTCCAAAAATAATGAAAACAATGAAACATGACAATGACTGGGTGTGGTGAATGGCCATGTTTAGGCTCTGGCTGTAAGTATCTGTAAACCCAGTCCAGTACTGGGTTATAATCAAGACCTAAGGATTCCTTAGGCAGCTTGTAACGTTATCAGTGGTCATATCAGGCTGAAGCCTTCGTCCAGTTGTCGCTCTGTCTGGATTCCAAATGCTCAACTTTGATTATTAAATATTCAGTATGGGAGGTATAAGAGTCATTACATTTCAGCACAAATTTGAATTTGATTTTAAATCTATATCACACATCAGAAGAACATCACTGAAAGTGAGCTACCATTAGGAATATGTAAATATGTAGCAAATATATTAATTATTTACCATGATCAGTGTCAGTGGTTTTCTGCTGATTCAGCAAGAATTATTACCAATCTCTGAATTTGCTGCTGGACTGGTGAATAAATCAGAGATGGAAAGGTACCACTTCACAATGAGCCCATCCTTAAAAACGGTTTAATAATGGTTTATTATTAGGTCATTAATTACATTGTAAACACTATAAATCACCACAAACAATTATAAACAAGTTTTCATAAAACAAAATCTTAGTATTGCTACTTGATTTGTTTACTTTACTTGTGAGCCTGTATTGATGTATGAAAACTGTGGTGTAACATGTTTATAATTGTGTATTAACGGTTTATAAAGTATTTACAACCTAATTAAGTATACACGAGTCATAAACCCTTTATAAGGGTAGTCTTACTGTAAAGTGATATTTATGGAAATAGTCTTGGGACTGTCCCAACATATTTATCACTCCATTTAATTGCACTTTGAACATTACAGGTTGATACACCAGTGTGTAATGTGTTGTTTGCCTAAAAATACTGTACTTTTCCTCACCTGATGACAACTCAGACCCCAACTATTGTTTCACCAGGGTTTGTGTGTATTATGTCATCCACCCCAAAAAAAAAACAAGGTTCTCTCTTCCTTGTTTTCCCCTCTCTTTTTCCTTCTTCTACTTCTTTTTGTGTTTGTACTTATTCTTCTTCCTCCTCAACCTTTTATTCTTCTTCACTTTGTACTTATTTTACTGCTCATGTTGTTAGATGTATTTGTTTGAACAAACGTGTGTGTGTGTGTGTGTGTGTGTGTGTGTGTGTGTGTGTGTGTTTGTGTATGCTGGTCGAATTGACTGCATGAGGGCAATGCTGGCTGCAGCCAATCCTAATCCCCCATTCATTTC
This sequence comes from Myripristis murdjan, assembly GCF_902150065.1. Taxonomy (NCBI): domain Eukaryota; kingdom Metazoa; phylum Chordata; class Actinopteri; order Holocentriformes; family Holocentridae; genus Myripristis; species Myripristis murdjan. The sequence continues at coordinate 11,807,238 of NC_043994.1, read as the reverse complement.
CACTAGCAGTTGCTAAGGTTACAAATTACCTTTGGTGCTGGTAAGTGGTTTCTTTTATGACACTGGACGCCCTAATCCTTTTACTGAATACATATTTCATTTAGGATTAGCGAAACAACGGATACAGTTGTTCTTAGAATGTTCCAACTCCAACACACTGTTTTGTTCATGCTCATCAGGCACACTGCTTGCATATCAGCTTCCGACTTCTTTGTATTTTTTTTTTTTAATTTTTTCTTTTTTTAAATATGCTCTTTATTTTAATCTCTTCTCCGTTTCTCAACTGACTAGAGTTATGGGAAAGCCTGAAGGAAGTGTAACTCAATCAGGCAGGTAGCGTTAGATGGTTAACAACACAGCTATTCTCTGGTAAACAATCAATTAGACGGCATTATTCTCTTGGCTAGGTTTCTGTTCTGTTCGGTGTTGTTTACAGACAGCAACAATGGCGACTGTTTGATTCCTTTCATGCCTCCCAACAGCTGATACACACTTATCTGACAGGTTTAAATGAATAGGAGGGAATCTTTATGTGATTGAAAAATTGAATTTCATTGGTTGAAAATGACAAATGCTGCAGGGTTTGAGCTGATGTCTGATATATTAAATTTGTGTGTTTTTGGTGTTGGGGGTCTCCACATCAGGTGGTTTCATTCAAGGCTATCAAATACCATGATCCACGTTTTTCCCATCCTCCAGCGTAGAGCAGCAGCACGTCCTCTCTTTTACTGTTTCTGACTTTCCTCCCACTTTTCTCAATGACCTGGAAGCTGATGTTTGTGCCACCATGTTGTTTAGAACGGGTGTTTTCTCTCCTGAATGTGAAATACATGTGTTGGTTCATATTTGCCTAACCTGATGCTCTTCTACACCAACACAAGATGAAATTGGCCATTTTGAGGACACAATACACAACTTTTAGAATCTATTGATTCAAAAATAAAGCAAAAACATAATATTTTCAGGAGTATTTTCAGAGGGCTCATATTTTAATTCATTTCCTGTCCAGTTCAATGTTATTCAATTCAGTTGAGTTTATTGACATGCTATTAAACCATGACAAAACATTCTGACAGAGGACACAAGATTCCACATACATGACAGTGTTAACATACTATAACGTGACAGTGTAATTAATTAAAAAAGTATTTCATCTAAAAAAGTGTTACACACACACACACACACACACACACACACACACACACATATATATATATATATATATATTAAATATGTATATATATTTAATGTAATGTGTCCTCTTCACGCGTGCCTTTCCATGTCTAATCCAAGTCACTTCTTGACAGATGAAGAGTTACAGAGACTAAAAGGAGGAAAGAGGGGTGAGGTTTAAAGCCTTATTGTTTTGATGACTGATTTGCTGACTGACTGAATGACTGAATGGCTGACAAACTTACAGACTGATTGTCATATTGACTGTCTGCCTGCCTGCCAAACTGACTGACTGACTATTGGGGCTTAGTACTGCTATGTGGTGAGATCATCATCACTGGCAAGCACAACAAAAGACTGATGGGAAGAGGCTGTCAGCTTGTGTGTGTGTGTGTGTGTGTGTGTGTGTGTGTGTGTGTGTGTGTGTGTGTGTGTGTGTGTGTGCGTGTGTGATGGCTTCATTCCTGTATCAACAGAGCTCTCTCTGTGGATGAGTCAGTAGGCCAAGCCTGACCATCATCCTCTCTCATCTCTCCCTATCACACTGCACACACACACACATACACAGAGAGAGGACATCAAAAAGCTCTCAGCACACACACACGCGCGCACTCACAAACACACACACTCACACACACACACAGAACATGGTCTTGGGGGTGAAGTGGTGCTCAGAAGGAGTGAACTTGGGGTCGGTGTGAAGAGAGACGAGAGACGGCCAGATAACACGGCTGTAGGAGAGACACTACATCCTGCTTAACATACTATCAGAAACACACTGGTGAAAATGTGTCTGCACGCATGTGTATGTGCATGTATACACGTGCATGTACGCATGTGTGAGTGTGAGTGCATGAGAGTCTACCTGCGTGGGTGTGTTGTTTCCACTTTTCCTACTAACCAAACCAAAAGATCTGTTCTCTGTTTTACACTTTTAACTCGTATCATAGTTCTATATATTTCCCAAAGCTGACTATCTTCTCTACCCTTTTTGGCACAAGGGATGAAATAAAAAGAGAGCAGCAGAGAGAGAGAGGTGACATGAAGAGGGAGGGGAAGGGGGGGCACTTTGAAAGGAGGGACATGTGGGGGAAGGGGTTTAGTGTAACACCCGGCTATCTACCTGTCTCTCTGTCTGTTTGAAGGAAAGAAGGGCTTTCAATCTAACACAGAGCCAAGCTGTTCTCCTCTGTGGCAGCAGTATGTTTGTGTGAGTGTGTGTGTGTGTGTGTGTGTGTGTGTGTGTGTGTGTGTGTGTGTGTGCATGCATGTGTGTGTGCGTGGGTGTGCATGTGTGGATGTGTGTATATTCTCCTTTCCTGCTTGGTCTCAGGGGCACCATGGCTAGGAGGAGATAGGCAGACAACCAACATCTCTCTCTCTCTCTCTCTCTCTCTCTCTCTCTCTCTCTCTCTCTCTCTCTCTCTCTCCTCTCCTATGTGAGGCCTGCATGTAGATGTCTCTATACTGAGACTGAGAGAGAGAAAGAACAAGAGACGGAGTGAGACAGAGGAGAGAGCGAGAGGGAGACGGGTGTATAGGAGAAGCAGCAACAAAACAGGCTCTGTCTTTGCCAATGCAAACCTCCTCTGTAGGTCTCTCTCTCTCTCTCTCTCTCTCTGTCTGCCTCTGTCTCTGTAATGGCTTCTTGTTTTGTAAAATCGCATTCATTGATGGTAAAGTTCCCCCTCCTTTCCTTTTCCTCTCTCTCTCAATTTCTGTCTTTCTTCATCCCCTCTATCCCTTTCTCAGTCCTACCTCTATCCTCTCCATCCTGTCATCCTTCCTTCCATCGTTTTTTTTCCCTGAGTAGAGACGAAGAACAAGTGGTAGGTTTGTCCATGGACTCCAGGGTTGCTTCATACATATGGTGTAGGCCGAGCTGCTGCTGCCACTGAGCATCACTCAGATTAGTTGTTACATACTCAAACCCTAATCCCAGAGGCCGGCCTCCATATAGAGAACCTGATAACAAGTACTTGAGTGCCCACTGATTCTTCATACATGAATTATAAGCATACTATAACCATATGCAGTCATCTTAAATTATTACAATGACAGGAAACATTTGATTCGCTATACAGTTCCCCATAAAGTATTTAATTCTCTGTTTTTCTATGTTGTTTATATTATGGCTTATTAAAGCATGTCAGTGCATTCAATTTTGTTCTGATTATGAATAATATAGTGATTATAATAATGCTATAATGTGCTATCAAAATGCTATATACACAATGCATTTCTACAGTGTTCCCCACAATATTAAATATTATGTGTCGTGAGTAATCACCTATAATTTACTTTTTCAAACTGAAGTTCAAATACAGTTTCAGGTCGTTGTTGTTGTTGTTGTTGTTGTTTTATTTTGTTTTTCACATTGGTTAAATATGAAAAGCTACTATGGCAAATCTGAGGCAATGGGGATCACAGGACATGTGGTAAAATATGATTTATTTGAGGTCATCTGGGAAATTTTCCATGTCACTTCAATCATAGGCACACCCACTTTTAACCAACCATGTGTCCATTCATCACTTTGAAAGAAACAGTGACAACAAAGTTATTATAAAATTGCCTTTATTCTTGCTTTAAATTCTAAAGCTTAATTTTTCAGCATATCCATATATTCAGATGTCTCTAACAAAAACATTCAGAACAACAAAATTAAGAAATCACAGAATATGCACTAATATAAGGTTACTGGCATGAGACACACTGCTGAAGACTACTTTAAACTTAAGCTATACTTTGCCATTATTTAACTTTTGATTACAAAATAAAAGCTTAAAAATAAGGCTTAACATAACTGCTGTCACTTAGAATAGGTCATATGAATAGAATAGAATAGAATAAAACAGAATAGAATAGAATTTGTCCTTTTAGAATCCTGCAATAATTATCCTGTAACAATTAGTACTTATTTGTTTGCTATTCTTAACATCATAACAACCTATATTACATCATAGAGGCATGATTTTCATTCATTTACTCTGAAGGAAAATTATATTTATAAACTGATAGGCTTAAACATTGATGGTAAATATTGCAATGGTAAATAAAAAGGACAAACTGTGACCTGCAGGGAGTTCATCGTCATAAATGGCGTCAATATGAGACATGGTTTTTGTTTTTTTAAGGATAGAAATCATTTATGTGTTTTTTTTTTTTCTCTTAAAAGTCCCTAAATCAGTAAAACTATGTAGTGTTTGAGCTGCTACCAACTTATCTAGTGTTTCATATAAAAGGACCCTAAGTGAAATTTTGGCCAACAATCACTATTGGAGAGCTATTGTTGAGCTTGCCAACAATGTTGGAAATTAAATACTGCTGTTGAAATTTAATTTGGTGATTTAAAAAAGGGATAATTGCTCTTCATTGCTTTTTTGTTCAATAAAATGGCCATTTTGTGAATCTTAATATCTGTAATATATGGACGATTTCAATGATATATTTGAATTAAAAAGCGCTATTTTATTGTTGCGCTGCTCTAAATCTGGGAATAACCCCCTTTCACAAAAACCGCTCGGTATTTGAGCCTTAAAAGGTGGGTAAAACTCTACAGCTCCAATAATGAAAGTGGAGAAATGGTTTTAGGTGGGTTCACCTTCCACTTCTGAGGCAGCCTTGGTGCCTTTTCAGGGAGGATATAAATAGGCATGAGACTTCACAAGTACAAACACAAAAGATTTTTGTCAGGCAGCCGGGGAGGGACGCTAAACTCCCCAGCGCCCTGTGACGTGGTGATATTGGTTGTTTTCCTGTCAGGGGAAGATTTAATAAACGCAGAAAAACAAACAGGGTCTGTGTGGTGACGGAGTTGTGGGGTGAGGACGGTGGCACTGGACACATCCTCCTCTAGGAAGGAAGCGGATTTGTGGAGAGAAAGCAAACAGAAGCCGCGAACGGGTCTGTGTAACCCCGCCGTGAACCCACGACCTTACCTTCCGACTACTTCCCATTACCTCTGCACGACATTTAACCCACATACCGCAAAGCGCACACGCACACGCATCATTGTGTGCGGCTGTTTTGAGGAGGTGGAGGCCATTAACGAGGAGCGAGCTGTTCATGGAGGGGTCAAAAGAATGAAAACCACCATGTTCAGAGGGCAATTACGGAACAGTGGATGGTCTGTGCAGCCACAGTCTGCTGGAAGAGAAAATGTAATGTTGCGTTACATCGGCTACAACAACTTTCTGTACACAAAAGTAAGATAATAATAATAATAATAATAATAATAATAATAATAATAATAACAGCCTGTTCCACTGGAAAACATGTCGTTTTATATAGGTAAATAGTTATTTTTTTTATTTATTTATTTTTTGAAGGATAGTATATTCTACAAATATGTAGCATAACTTTCTTGTTATAAGATAGTTGTGGTGATAGAAGATATAAATGAATGTATGCGATATGTTCTCAATACTCGCTACTGAGTAGGCAACAGACACAATGGCTGGAAAAGTTAGGTTTGATATAGTCTAATAGTGTAGTCACTATACAGCACAGTTTATACGGCGTCTACACTAAGATCACAGCAAGACTCGCTTATTACAGGATTATAAAGATAAAAACACACACTGTAATTTAATTCACTAGAAATTCGTATTATCGGTTTACAGCAGTCATTTTGTTCGGGTAACAATCAACAATGACACTGGAACTCAAAACTCATAAAAGTAAATTGAAAGATACAGACTGTTTGTAGCCTTATTTGATGGCCTATAGGAGCATAACACGTTGTTGTGATCTTTACAAATGTATTATTAGCCTTGGAACCTAATACTGTGCTGCTTCAGTAGAGTTTATAATGTCCTTGAAATACTTTGTGGTAATGTATTCCTATAATATTACTATAATATTCCTGTAATAGGGAAGCATAGGTCTATAAAGCTTTTATAATTTGGCTTTTGATTAACCTTAACCTTTTGCTGTGGAATTAATAGGCCTAACTAAAATAATAATTTATTGATATTCATTTATACATGTCTTCATGTATAAATGAATGTACACACACACACACACACACACACACACATATACATACATACATACATACACACACACACACACACACACACACACACATACATACACACACACACACACACACACACATATGATTAGGATTAGCCCGACAAGACTGTTTTTGTATAGGTTTCTCCTCTGTAAGTGGCTAAGCTGTCCAATAAATGTTAAGAGATAAATTAACTGAGTGGAAGGGTCTTGGTTCTTTAAGATGAGGGCCGGTCTCTAATGAAATGAAGATCAGACAGATCCACAACTACAGCTGCCGCCCATAAATGTTTGATAAGCGGCCAGGATAATGGCTCCTCAAATCACTCACACATAAACATCTCCATCACGCTCCGACATCTGCCATGCAAAGCTAATCATTTAGACCTGAATAATGAATGGTCATTTACAACAATAAAGCAGAAATATAGTAGTATCATAGCATTTTACATAAGATAGACATAGGTCACTAGTTAGAGTCACTCAACAAAATAATGACTATAGTCGGCTAATAATCATATCCCTTACAGGGGTGCGCACAGGTAATAGCTGACTTCATTCATTCATTCATTCATTTACTTATATTTTATTTGATATTCCCACAGCACTCCTGCAGTGAGTGTTTCTGGTTGGTTTGTGGACCTATAGTATAGTATCACAGGATTCCCACATTTCTTTATACTGTTGGATATATAGGCTGGCATGGGGAGAAGGGAGCGCAGTATGTATGAGCCCCATGCGTATGAAAACATTGTGGTTTCAATGGCAGGGAGTGGGTGTGCGTGGTGAGCGCATCCAACTTGATACAAATACTGATAGGACATGGATTCTGTAAGCCAGCATCGCAGGCTATCAGCCCTTCATTAAAAAGCCTAATTCTCCACTATGAACATCAAAGAGATAAGCAAAAATCACAGGGTGCAAGTGACATGTTGAAATAAGCCTCTGATGATTTATGCTCTTCATAAAAAAGGCTTACTCTGACTGAATTTTAAATAATTTAAATTTAACTAAAGGCTGCTCGTTAGATTACTATGATGTTGATAAAAACAAAACTGCCAGATCTCGTTCAGTTAATCAAGTTTTCTATTTTTCCGATGAACACACTTAAATGCCCATTCAAATTATAGTCTAAAATATGAATGGCTCTGTAGGCCTATAGCATGCTTTAAGACCTAAAACAGAAACTATTTCCATATGTTGCGCTTGCGGATACATTACCTATACTGTATATCACAGTCTACAGTGTGTGTGTGTGTGTGTGTGTGTGTGTGTGTGTGTGTGTGTGTGTGTGTGTGTGTGTGTGTGTGTGTTTTGCTTTCTTGTGGTTATAAGCACAAAGAAGAGACTGTAAACTGCTAAGAATTCGTGCACGTGCAGATGTCACAAAAAAATGGAGACAAAAAAATATGCATGCTGAGATAGGGAGAGATCTTAATAATTACAGAGAAACTTGTATGGGGGAATCAAGGTGTAGTGATCTCAGAGAGATGTAAAGATGTCATTATTTTTATTTTTTTAATATTATTAATATTATTATTGATATTATTATTATTATTATTATTATTATTATTATTATTATTATCAGAAGTAGTAGGCTAGTAATAGAAGTAGTAATAGAAGTAGTAGTAGTAGTAGTAGTAGTAGTAGTAGCAATAGTGGTAGTAGTAGTGGTATTAATGTTGTTGTTGTTGTTGTTGTTGTAGTTGCTGCTGCTCCTGTTGTTTCTGGAATTGTAATTGGCTTATTAATCGTGATTCTAGCACAGAACTGGGGTGGGCTATATTCTCTTTTTATTGGCTAAATTATTCCAAAGGATGGGCTTCTCACACTGGGAACCATATCACATTAGACATAATATAGGCTAGACCTCGACTTTGTGTCCCTCAGATGTATGCAAGTGTAACTCTGGCTACCTGTTGCTCCTCTCCTCCTCTGACCTCCTTTCCTTTTCTCTCCTTCCCGTTCATTTCCTTTCCCTCCTTTTCTCTTAATTCCTTTTTTCTCCTTCTCTCTCCCTCCTTTCCTTGTACCTGTCACTGCTACGCAGCCCTCCCGCCCCCTCCTCCCGTGTTCTCCCAGACGTCCGCTATTGATCTTGCGAGCCAAACGGAGCTGCGTGACACAAATCAGATTGGACGGGCGCTGCCCACCCGTGAGTAACCGGTACCTTGACCGCCGCATCCCTCCGTTATTATCCTGTAAGCTAATATCGAGCTATAAAACGGATAGTTCCTCCTCACTTCTGATTGGCTGAGTCGCGTCCGAGGCCGTAGTGATGTATCCGATAAACTCACACACGTGTGACCGCATAACAGCAGACACTATCCACTATCACAGTTAATGTGGACGACAACCATCACTCACAGCGGCGCTATAGTGTTGCCTAGCAACCACTTACTACTACTCCTCGAGACCTCTTGGAATAACCTTTAGGCTAATAGCTATACTGTTATTTTATTTGTTATTGCCTAAAAATGCAATGTGTATACAGCCAGTGTAATTTATTTTTTAATAACCGGAATCTGTGTTAGTCACAAAGTTCCTGGACGCTTTGTGCCATGAGTAGAGCCTCTTAGCTGTGGTAAAGCACGGCCTCCATTGATTCATTACATAGCCTAATTAGAAAATAATCAATTGTAAGCCCGATGTGCTATCACGTTTCACGGTGTGAAGGTTCTCAGGGTCATTTAAATTGACTTTCAGACACTTTATAATGCGTTGGAGAGGGCTGACGTGAGTTTCTCTTTAGTTTCAACCAGTGCCAAAAGATTAACTTTTGGAGTCTATAAAACAAGTTGCATTTATATCCTTAAAGTGTGTACACGTGGCAGAGTTAACCTTAACAAAGACATGTTAAACTTTCGAATTCATCTAACATAGTCACAGAAAACTAAATCCCAATCTGTTACTGTCGCGTGTAGGCCGAAGGAAACTGTATGGAACAGTTCCATAACAAAACAGACCTACTTTTTTAAAACAAATCCTCGATAGAGGCTACAGGATAAACCAAATATTCTCCAACAAGCCTATTCTGCTTGTGACTATTCTTCTACTGTTTTAGACTGCCTGCCTTCCTGCCTGCTTGGTCCCTCTGTAAAGGAATTGTTCTCTTGAACAATCATCACAGCCATGCAGGCCAACAATCCCTGCACGCTGAGCGGATATGACATGGCCCACCTCTTTTACACTTGATGCCTGTCTCAAACTTGACTTGGGGGTAAACGGGCAATCGAGTGGAGTAATGTCAAAAGCTGCAGTCAAGGAGTGGGTGGTGAGAGAGAGAGAGAGAGAGAGAGAGAGAGAGAGAGAGAGAGAGAGAGAGAGAGAGAGAGAGAGAGACAGAGAGAGAGAGAGAGACAGAGAGAGAGAGAGAGAGAGAGAGAGAGGAGAGAGAGAGAGAGACGTCTGTTTTGTTCATTGCGTGCCATGCAAACCCCGCAACAAACAAAATGTGAGACAATGACAATGGCACGGTGGCTGTAACCTTAACACACACGCGCGCGCACAGTGAAAGGGAGAGAATGAGAGACAGAGAGAGAGAGAGAGAGAGAGAGAGAGAGAGAGAAAGAGAGAGAGGCGACTCAATATGGATCTGCAGCCTATAGATCACTCACATCGGTCGATTACAAAATAAAGCTTTAATGAAAGCATTTACCCGCAGAGAGAATGGGGGCGGTCAAATGAATGTGACAGGCGACTGCTAACACTGTAAACCTATTCTGCTTGCAGCAACTAGATATTTAACGCAGTCTTGCGCCGCAACATAAAATTAGATTACTTTTAAAGTCACTATAATATACTTAGAGAGTGTGTGAGAAAAGTTTTTGCAACCTTATTATACTTTATGTTATATAAGGCCTATCTCTTATGGAACCACTATAAATAATCCTATTTCTTCTGTGATGTTTGCCCAGAAAGATTTTTTTTTTTTTATCACATCTAGTCCGTGCTGTGGACTATATGCCTCATATCCTCATGTGCCATAACATTAACTTATGTTTTCATAACGTCACTATGAGGCTGTTTCTCACTTGAAATGTTAAAATCTAAAAGATCTTCGGTGGAGTTTGACCCTGACGCCAAGATGCACCCACAATCCAACAGGCTCCGCTGGGTTAAATGGGACTTTCTGGGAAAAAGAGTTGAGTGGACTTGATTGTAGACACGATGCTATCTGAGGTATCCAGATCTCTCACATTAGTAGGCTAAGCTTTGAGAGCGATATGTCAGCCAGAGTAATTACGGCTTGTCAGCTCCTGTGACACCGGGCTAAAGGCCCCTCTCCACAACTCCTATCTACATTTAAGAGCCACACAACCTAATCACCCTTGACAGTCAAGTCGAAAACATTCATATTTTCTTTGATAAATTCTGTCAACATCATTTGTTTATTTATTTATTTATTTATTGCTGATGTAATCCCCATCATCGTGTTAGTTCTCCTGAGTACACTTTCATTCTCACACAAGAATGAGTGATGCACACTGGTTCTTCAAGGGTTTCTCGATGAGAAATAGCCTAATGTCTTTGCAACTCTCCGATGTTTTTTTGAATGTGAATGAATTCGAAGTGGCTTTTATTACTTCGCAGTATACATGAGACATAACAGCCATATGAGTGGCAGCGTCAAGCTCTTAGTTCCTCAGTTTTAAAACCGCCCTAATTGTCATATTCGTCATTGACGCAAGGATAGGAGATGGGAGGTGAGAGTGAGCATCATATGCAAAGCTTCGGGCAGTGCATCAGATATGCACCCATTATATTTCTTTCTTTCTCCGTGTCTCTGTCTCCAAATCAAGCCATCTACCTGGAAGAGTGAACACATGGCCTCCTCCAGCGTCGCTGCTCCGCGTCACACTGCTGCTGCTGCTGCTCTTTAACGAGGGGGACGAGGCGACAGCACGTTTACGCTGATGGTGAAAGACGACATGAGGACAAAGTGGGCATTTTGTTGGATCTACCTGCATAGGGAAATAGCCTGAGTGAGCGCTAGAGTGCTTTAGCCCGTTGGTTGGATTAGAAGCGCGCGGGGCGTCGTATTCCTCTAAATACTGGGGACAAACATTCACATTTGTGGTGATTTTAACAGCTGCTGGTGTGCATAAGAGTTTTACCAATAATGGGAAATCACTATAACTGTAAGAGATTGTCCTGTCAGTTTATGGGGCCTAACAACAGCATAAAAACTCCATCTGTAAGCACGTTGGTACATTTGTCTATAAGGACTGACAGGACAGAGCAGATTTCCCACATGACAACGTGGACCCTTGCGATTCCTGCTGTTAATGCTGTTGCATTAACAAATAAATAAACCTCACTCCAAACAAGAGGACAGGCAGACAGTCGTAGTAACTTTAGAGGCATACCCCGGCGCATCCACCTTTTTATTTCCAAAACTGGACCTTTTACTTTAAATTGAACTGAATTTAAGTTGGATATTAATTTTAAAACCCTCCCCAGTTCCGCGGAGGTCACCTGTTTTGTTTAGGAAATGACGACCAGCGAGCAACAAGAGACTAGACGAGCCTAATTGATTTTTAAGTGGTGTCTCTGCGGGTTAGGAGAGTTAGGAGAGGGGAGTCCACTTCAGGGATCCGCCAAACTCCTCCAGTTTGTACCTGAATTGAGGGGCAGTGATGTGTTGCTGATGCGGCTCAACAACCCACACTGGGGGCGAGACGAGGGGTGGAGAGAGGGGCCCAGGGCCGTGCACGGTACTCTGGTGGGATGGAGGGTGATTGTAAGTGAATTTACTTCTGCAGAGGCAAGCTGACATGTCAAGCCCCATTCTCCAAACAATGGAAGATACAGCAGGTTTTGATATGGGCACGCACACACAAACACATGCTCTCTCCTTTCTCTTTGTCTCTCGCTCTCTCCCTTTTGCAGTTTTAACGCATTCTCATTGGCAAGCTACTCTCAGACAGTTGTCATTTTCAACACATTTGTTTGTCTTGGGAAATAAAAGTTACTTGTTAATATGCTAGTACATGTGACGTGTGGTTATTACCATTTGTTACATAAAAAAGTAGTCAAACACAAATAATGCGTGCTGTCCCCAACCACACACAGATATGTTGAAAATGTCGCATTCTTTTTAAGAGTGTATGCTCCACCCACCTTTAGTCGAGACACGCACGCACACATACACGCACACTCACGCATCATGCAGCCTAGTCCTGCAGAAAAAAAGCAAGCCTCCCTTAGAGGGAACGGAAGAAAGGGGGGAGAGGGAGGCCGGCTTGAAGCTCCACTCTTCCAGGGTCTCACACACAGGATCCGGGCGCACGGCTCCATTGAGTACGGGGAGGCTTTTGCATGGAGGTTCATTAGAAGTAACGAGTTGACACAAGGTAAATCTTAATGTTGAGGCGCCATTCTCTCCCGGCCCGGGGAGGAGCCCTCATTAACTGTCGCTAACAACCCGTGTAAATACACTGATTGGACAGCTCCGATACAAGCTCCCAGCCCTGCCAGGAAGTCCCTCTAATGAGACCACACAATAAAAGAGAGAGAGAGAGAGAGAGAGAGAGAGAGAGAGAGAGAGAGAGAGAGAGAGAGAGAGAGAGAGATTGCTAAAGTTTTCTTCATGCTTTGCTGTAAAAGTTGGCGCCACATTTGCAGATCATTGTAACATTATTGGTCAAACTTTCTGAAATAGCTTGGGCCTAATTGCCTAATAATATATATGTTTTTGCACTTCAGATGTTTTGGTATTTAACACATTCTGTCAGTCCAAATATATGTAAAATTCCATACATATTTTTATGGTATCCTGAAGGGAAAATGTACTTGTTTTAGAGAAGGAGAAAAAAAAAAAAAAGTATTGATTCAGCAGTAGGCTATCTGCGGGCAAGATACACTGCAAAAAATATCCATCTGAAAAAGTGACTGAGTCTCAGATTCAGTCCTAAAATATTCCTCTTATCCTTATCATTATTATAATTATTATTTTATCAAAACAAGGAACCTCTGCACTTGTCGGCGAGTCGACTCCACTAATTATAGTCTACTTATGTCAGGGAAACGTGTTGAAAGTGACAATATTTAGAAGCAAGGTAGAATATAAGACATATTTCTCCAGTAGAGGCATGAAATATAAACATTGTTTAAAAAAATAATGATAATAAAAAATACAAATAAAAAATCTGTAGCAAGATGATCTGCACTGGAGACATGTGAAATTATCTCAGAAGATTTTTCCACTCGATGACAGATTAAATGACATTGCTGACATGGATATTTTTTGCAGTGTAGGTGCAGTTTGTCTCCGTGCCCTGGTAAAGGCCGGTGTGGGACGGAGGGGATTGTGCGCCCCGTCCCGACAGCATCACACATGTGCTCTGCAAGGACACCGATTTCCCCGGTGCTCGCTGAATACAAATGAAAAAAAAAAAAAAAAAAAAAAAACATTTTTTTCCTTCAAGTCATTATATAGAAAAGTTACCGATCCTGTTATAGTTCCATTCATTTACATAGAAAATGACCAGCCTTTTAACTTCATTTAATAATTATTTTTAAAAATGCTTGAAGATGAAAATAGTCATTACTTTTTTTATTCGTGAATATTACGGGCAGATTATACAGACAAAATATCATTGACGGAAACGGATCTCCGTGTGTTGGCTGAGACAAAACTTACTGGAGCCGCGTTAGGATCGGATTTCCACCCTGATCTTGGACAAATTGACCAGTGACATTTCAGCGAACAAGTGCACTCGTCCAGTCCCCAAACTCAAACGCTGACAGCCCCTGGGCTCGAAACCTGCCCACACTTCTGCAAGGTGAAGAAGAAGAAGAAGCACAAAAAGCAGAAAAAAAAAAAATAATAATCGATGCGTGTAAGTATGTCAAACAACACAAGCGTTCAATTTCCACATCACTTAATCAAAACCTAAATCATTTCTTGACAAGGGCATGCTAATTAAAAATTCTCCCACTTTCAAAATGAAATGCATGCATGCGAAAAATTAAACACCCAGTTAAAAGAGATAAAGGGGAAAAATGGAAAACGTGGTAATTTCTGCATACGCACCCGTCATTGCTCCAAAAATCTCGTCCTGTGTAAATGCTGAGATGAATCCAGGATGGAGCTGCAGGCACATGAGGCGCTCCTGTATTTGCCAGGGAGGGGTGTGCTGCCTTTTCTGGCCAGCCTCTGACAAGCCGGGGTCAACGAGGGAGCAAAAAATAAAACAAGTCCCTTTCTTTCGTGCCTTCTTTCTCTTTCCCTCTCACCTTTACAGTCAACACCTCTTTCTTTCTTTCTCTCATCCGGTCCCCTTCTCTCTCTCTCTTGCACCCCGTACATGACGTAACACCAGCTTTGTTTATTTCCCTTACTGAAACACGCTGATAGAGAAAAATAACTTACTAATTGTCAATTAACCGGAACGGTAATTAACATTTCAAATTCAGTGCGTGCTGCGTTATCTGTAGGAGCTAAAGCGTAAGTTTTTTTTTTTAGTCTAGTCGGTAGGTCTAATGATAAATAGTCATAATAATTATAACAGCAACTTTATTGGCGTTGCACTTTTCTAAACAAAGTTTGGGAAAGTGCACAGGAACTTAAGCTACACGAGCAAAGAGGAGGACGGCTGCAAAAACGAAAAGCATGGCAGATGTTCATACCTAGCCATCGAGTTTTTTTTAGTGTCACCGCGTGGAAAATGCTGTATATTTTGCCGTGTCTGAGGGTTTGTGCTGTAAGTAAACGGAGAAGACACTAAATGCTCGGTCTGCATTCAGAGCTCTCGTCCCCCGCTGCTCGGAACATTCAGCAAGCCCTCGGATAAACACACAATTACGGCAGGTGAATAAACGTGTTTGGGGGGTGTTAATTACATGCTTAACGTAAACAAAGGCCATGTAAAAGAATGTGAATTACCAGTGGCTCTTTCCCCAATCCCCATTCAGGTTTTACATTTCACCTCTAGTCTCTTCGAGGAGTGATTTCCGAATTGCCTGCGAGGGCTACCTCCATAGAGGGCTCCTCCAAAACATAATGCTGCATAATACCTGGAGCCTCGGCTTGAATGGTGATCACCTAAATTGGTGCACCAGGAACCCAGTCAGAGAGGAGGCTTTGCATATTCGGGATAGTGCTGCTAAGCCCACTCTTAACCTAATGTTGGGATCGTGTGTGTGTGTGTGTGTGTGTGTGTGTGTGTGTGTGTGAGAGAGAGAGAGAGAGAGAGAGAGAGAGAGAGAGAGAGAGAGAGAGAGAGAGAGAGAGAGGAGGGGTTAGGCTAGGTTAGTTTTAACACCAGCATGGAAATACCAGCCTTTACTTCCAGTCCACGGAGCTTTCCAACGGGACCAATTCAAGTGCCACTTGGAATTAGTTCTCCTGAGGTCCGTATGACAGCACAGTGGACAGGTTTGATCCCATAGACACAGCTTACCCCTAACCCCCTGCGCGCGCGCGCGCGCACACACACACACACACACACACACCAAACACCTCACCCTCCAACAAGATCATCACCACCCCAGCTCCGTATCACGTGCGCGCGCACAAACATGCACGCACAGGCACCCTGTAAAGTGCCTCCTCTGCCAAAAACATTAATTTGACATAGTGCGTAAACGTGCGTAATTGTGCGCTCACACTTAACAATTTTTCAAGTATTCCAATTCAGTAGGTGCAAATATGCAAATAAACAGGTAGCACAGACTTCATGCATGCAGTGCTGATCTACTCACTCCCCCTCCAACGCTGAAGTCGGTGGTCTATCTGGCCAACGCCGGAGAATGTGCAAATCTGAGAGAGGGAAGGAAAAGTTTTGAATTCCTGAATGATTTTGTAGAAAGGCGGCTTAGGATCATTATGTCAGCTTTATTGAGGGCGGATTAAGCGGAGTCTAGATGCTACGCCTTGTACACGGCCCTTTCACAATGTGAGCACTGTTCGCGTTAGAGTGAACTCACACTATTTTAACACCCTTCTAAGCCCTGTCTAAATATGAAGTAGGTTTAGTCATAAACATGAAAATCACACCGCCGTGGCTACCGCTTTAAGCCGAGTCCTATGACTGGATGTGGACATTGATCATGCCCTACCACTAGATCAAATGCATGAAAACTGCTTTTATGTCCCCAAGAAGCTTTCATGATTGTAATTCCAATCGTAGGCTAATTGTATTAATTAGAGGGCCTGACTTGCTATTAAAAAAAAAAAAAAACAGCTGATAAACGCGTGCCATCAAAGAAAGATGCCATTGGCAAATTAGTTTTCGAAGTCAAACGTCTGATGATCTTTGTTTAATCAACACAAAGCTGCGCATCGATATTCGTTTGCCACCACAAATTTTGCTGGTTGGAGAGGAGGCAGCGGGCAGGGGGCCAAGGCTGCACCCCGCGTCCCAGAGGCAAGGCCGGGGACAGGAGGAGGGGGAGCGGCATCACACTGCAGCCTACAACCCGGACCAGCACCCACCTAACACAAAGTGGCTACACAGCACCGAGTCCGAGTAAAGTCACGCCCAGAGCATGTCATGAAAATACAGACATGTCATGTTTCTTATCATCGGCAGATCCAGGGCAAAAAGCCAGAAAGGCTAGGGCTGTGTCATATTTTGATCTCTTAGAAAATATGAAAAAGGAAAGTGATAACCTGCACAAAAGGAAAAACAGGAGAAGACCCTAATGCAGTGCGTTGTTAAATGATGCCTTCCCTTCCCTTCCTTTCCACAAAAATAAATGTATTAATTAAAAATGAAAAAGTAGTCACTACAGACAAAACTATGCGAAAATAATGTGCAAATTGACTCGATTCTGTTCAAAACGTGTACTCCCGTGTTGCTGCCATAGGTTGTCCATTTGTCACCCTTTTTAAGCTCCCTCTGCCTCCCTCCCTCCCTTCCCGTCTCTGCTAAGCATCTCCAGTCTACATATCTTCTTTAGCTTTAACGAGCCTCGTTAAGATCGCAATAATATTCCACCCTCTAATTGCTCATTCCATTCAGCAGATTGGCGAGCATTGGCTTGTGCCTGATGCGCGCGGTGCGGTGGGAGGGTTGCTGTGGAGATCGGAGACTCTGATAACCCCCAGTGCGTGCTGCACAAGTGGTGAAAGCCTCGCGCTACGTACTGGCTAATGATTGGCACGCTTGACAGTGATTGGCAGGGCTGCCATGACAACGCTACAACGACACCAAGAAGACCAATAGAAAAGGGAAACAAAATGTTTCAATGCTACACTCAACGGCGGATTTAGGGGGGAGATATTATGAGGCTGGTGTCATTAGGCGATAGCCATTGAATCATTCAATCTTTTTTACGTGCCGTATTTTTTCGGTTTTTCCTTTTTCTCGATAATTTTCTTTCTCTCTCAGGTCATTTCCATGGTTTTCAGATCCCCTTTAGAGCTTTATCCCTCCCATTTCTTCCTGCCAAACTTCGCTGATCGCCCTCTGCTCTTGGCGAACAGCGCTCCCACCACCAGGTCTCCAGAAGACTTGTCCATGTTTCAGCTACCGACCCTCAACTTCTCCCCGGAGCAGGTGGCGAGCGTCTGCGAGACGCTGGAGGAGACCGGGGACATTGAACGGCTGGGCCGCTTCCTCTGGTCCCTGCCCGTGGCTCCGGGGGCGTGCGAGGCGATCAACAAGCACGAGTCCATCCTGCGCGCCCGGGCCGTAGTGGCGTTCCACACGGGGAATTTCAGAGACCTCTACCACATCCTGGAGAACCACAAGTTCACCAAGGACTCGCACGGCAAACTGCAGGCCATGTGGCTGGAAGCGCACTACCAGGAGGCCGAGAAGCTCCGCGGTCGCCCCCTCGGACCGGTCGATAAGTACCGGGTGCGGAAGAAGTTTCCGCTGCCTCGGACCATCTGGGACGGCGAGCAGAAGACGCACTGTTTCAAGGAGCGGACGCGGAGCCTGCTGAGGGAGTGGTACCTTCAGGACCCATATCCAAACCCCAGCAAGAAAAGGGAACTGGCTCAAGCCACTGGACTCACTCCTACACAGGTCGGAAACTGGTTTAAAAACCGGAGGCAACGAGACAGAGCCGCGGCGGCCAAAAACAGGTTGGTAATTTGTGTCCTTACTGTCAAATTTGTGTATGCAAATGCTGAGCCGTGTCAAAAATAACAAAATTCGAAAGTACAACAACAGGTTTTTATTAAACATGTCGCTAAGATTGCACATAGTTACAGTCAAGGAAACAGAAAAGCCTGTCTGGCAGGGGGAGGGAGTAGGCTGCGGCGACATTTTAGTTATGAAGTGAAATCAGGAGAACCATCGAAATACAACTGTGGATGCTCTTACAACCAACAAAAACTGCCCCGTCTTTATAAAACAGGATGTTTTGCAGTTAAAAGAATCCTAAAGATTCAATTCACCAGATATTTTAACTAGGTTAATCCAGTCGATATTTTGTACCGAATGAGCAATTATAAAACAGGGAACGCACCCAGTTAAGCGTGCAAAAACGAGTTTGGTATGCAAATAAAACTAGCAATAAAAGAAACAATTAAATAAGTCCACGACCTAGATTTTATTAAACTCGCGAGGCGATTGTTGTGAACTGTCTTTTTAATCCCAGCAGCGTGTGTATCTTTTCGTTAAGAGTGAAAGTAGTAGGTCCAGGCTATTTGACAAAGAGAAAAAAGGAGAAAAAAAAAACTCGTTGGCCTACAACATTCAGTTTGACAAAAATTACGGAGTTATTTGAGTGTAGCCTGGTCTATTTGTATCAATAATGTAGGCTGTGTAATCTTTGTAACAGATAAAGATATGAAATACATAAAAAACAAGTCTAAATATTTAACGTGACACAATAAAATAGCAATATTTAGACAAAACTCACAAACTTCAACATTTTAATTAACTTGTATTTACAAATATGCGTTTTTATTAGGTATGTTGTTATAGTCTTATAATAGGCTACCAGATTTACTGACACTATAGTATATTTACTACAATACAGTTACCATTTTTGTTATTATAGACCACCTAAGAATGTTTAAACAGCGTATCTGCACGGATAATATTAATATCAATATTACTTGACGAATAAAAATGAGCATGCATATCAAAAACAACATTTGAAGACATAGGCTATATTCATGACATTGAGTGTAGTATCATTCGTTTGAAATGCTATAATTGATTAGAAAGTCATACCTCGGAGAGTACTAAGCCATATGAATACTATTCTAATCTTTTTGCTAAATGAATAGATATATTTCCAGACCGGCATTATCCCGCTGTGACGGAGTTATTATCATGAGTGGATTGGAGATAAACATTTAGGATGATTGGAGTAACCTGGATCTCGACGTCACTCATTCATACACAGCTCCATCTTCTATTAATCTGAAATACATCTCTGCTAAAGCCTCACATTGCTGAATTTTGCATTTGAACACAGGCCTATATTTTATACATATATCAAAATAATCCTCTTTACCATTTAGCAGTTATACAAACAAAAGCACAAGCTGTTTTTTTTTTTTTTAATAAAAACCTCAATAATAATAATAATGATGATGATGATAAAAACAACAAATAAATGAAAGGTTGTATTGCAAATGCATGTAATTTAAACAAGAATAAAACTAAAATAGCTTCAGGCCGTTGTTTAAGTGAAATACTGCCATAAATAACGCGTTTTGTAACAGATACGGAGTTGGAATAAAAGATTATTTGCTTTGCGGTGATATGACAAGCTGAGTAAAGCCCAGAGTGTTGACGCTTTACGCGAATATTAGGTCTAGTTTTGTTAAAGAAGAAAAAAGAAAAAACATCACATTTCCTTCAACATTTGGTAGTCTAAATAGTGCTGTGTTTTGTCCCCTGAAAGCTGGCTGTTTGATAAAAGCATGCATGCATGGCTGGGGCCGGCAGGGGGAAAGAAAGGCGAGTTTGAACCCCTGTTTTGCAGGAGGAGGAGGAGGGGAAGGGGGACATTCTCAGGTCTAATTGCCATTTCTCTCTCTTTCTTTTTTTTCTTCTTTTTTTCTCCCCTCCTCGTTTCTTTTCTTCTCCAGGCTCCAGCACCAAGCAATAGGACCGACCGGTATGAGGTCCCTCTCAGAGGCCGGTCTCACCCCTCACAGCTCGGCAGAGTCGCCTTCAACCGCGGCCAGTCCCACCACCAGCGTTTCCAGTATGACAGAGAGAGTTGATACTGGGACGTCCATCCTGTCCGTCACATCTAGTGACTCGGAGTGCGATGTATGATACGGAAAAAAACACACAAAACAAACAAAAAGAGAAATATTTACAGGGAATATGGACCTGAGAGGAAGAAAAAAAGACTTATGAAATATCGCGGATGAAAAAAGGACCGATTGATATAAATATTAAAATAAAAAAGATAAAAGCACGTCTTTTTTTTTTATTAAAAGCGCTTTCAAAGGACCCACGCCTCCCCCTCCTCTTCATACCCCCACACCACCACCACCACCACCACCACCACTACTACTACTAGACTACTTGCATGATGTTTTTTATTTTTTATTTTTTAATCAGGGAGAAATAACCTGAATTCAAGATTTTCCATGAGGAACATCGATCAGAGGGAATAAAAGCAGATCGTCTTGGTGTCTTCGTCGCTTTTTTTTCCATCTCCGTTTTTAGTCCAAGTGATGATGATGATGATGATGATGTGATGATGATGATGATGATGATAATGAAGCAGCCGCCATGCAGACAAGATGCAATCCTGTTTTTACTTTATGTTCATCAGACAATCATTTTAAGTCGTAAGCACCTTTTTAATACACTTCAGTCACTGCCTGTGTGGGGTACATGGTCAAAAAAATGTCGAACGGAATCGTTTATGACTGTATCAGATTTTTATTTTTATTTTCAAAATTTTATATTGAATTATGTATATCTCAAATAATGCGATCATTCTCCCGGTCTGTAATATACGTGTAGAAATATGCTTGTACATAATTATTGCTCTCCCCCCGTCTCATCCTCTTTTCTATCCCTTCCTCACTTTTCTTGACTTGGTGTTCCTACATAAAATATTTGTCAAAACGTACAACCAAGTGCTCTAGGCGTTTTTGTTGGTTTAGCTGTTTTGGAGGTATTAATGACACATTCTACCTGTCACATTTATGCAAAAGAGGTTTAACATATATATATACATATATATGTAAAAAATGAAATATTTAACCCCACCCCTCACTCCCACCCCAGGGTCGCTCAAAGCGCTTATTTGCATCAGCCTTTTCAATGTTTCTTTCTTGCGTGGTTATTATGTTGATGTATACATTTCTAAATCAAATACAGTATTCAATTTGCTATACCTCTTTGCATCAAGTCCCTCTCTCCATCCGATTACGAGCCTGTACGGATAAGGACATTGATAAGTGGCCAAACACATGTTCATACTGGGGCATTATTGGATTGTGGAAGCATTAATGCTCATCATTGGCTTATGCTTGACCAAACCAGGTTGGCTATGGGGGAAAACCCACTTAAAATCAGTTTTCCACCGGAGTAGAGGTTACCTAGGTTTTAGGCTGGCATAAATCTTTATGACATAGTATAGTAAGTAATCAAACTGTTAGAAGTTTTTAAAGCAGAAAGTAATTATTTAATGTTTTCTTTAATTTATTTTTGTCCATGGTGGCGGTCATTTACTTGATGGTGAAATCATAATTGACCCACTGTTTTCTTTATGATTACATCAGTGGTTCAAACCCATATAAATTGGCCTATATATGATTGCCTCTGTGCATACACATATTATGGCAAACGTCAACGTCATGCAGCACTTTAAAAATGTGAGTGCTATTTCCCCTTTTGTTTACGGTTGCTAGTGAATACAGAAATTAAGTAAACGCGCCATTAAATGGGCTAATCACGATGGGACTCCTCCCCTGTCCCAATCTCCCATTGTGGCCCGCTGAAAAGAGCTTTTCTTCCTCGGACGAGAACCATTTCCCCCCTCCAAAAAAGGCTTTCTTTCCTGCAGTCCTTTTCCATCTAAATCCCCAACCAATTATGCTGCAGACTAGAGCAGATTTGCTATAGGACACTGTTGCAGGAACTATAGTTTTGGTGGAAACACTAACGCACAAATTTATACTTCCTACAAGCTGCTGCTGAGGATTTTTTCCACAAAATACGAGGTTTTATTAACTGCATGCGACTCTGTAATACGCACCGAGTCGCTGTGAGTGTTGCAGTCATCTCTTTAGGATCAGAAAGTAGGACAGAGGCTGCTGCTTGGCTCAGGCAGACCGCAGGACTCAGAGAGAGTGGAGGCAGGCATAAAAAGCCACGGCGGTAGCATCAACAGTGTACAATAGAAAGCTCCAAGTCCACTCGCCATGGCAGTGGACAGATTTTTCACTGAGCTTGGATGTTAAAAAGCCTTATGGGGACCGGTGTAAACAAGTTAGACTGCGCATGTGTCCAACAAGTAGCCTTTGAGATGGCCATGTAGGCCTAGTCTGGATTATCAGCAGGATATTTTTGGTTATTTTTTCATACTGCTCGGCAGTTCTGTACAACGTCTAAATGCCTAAATATGAAACACTATGGAGCACCCCGTCCTGTGTGTGTGTGTGTGTGTGTGTGTGTGTGTGTGTGTGTGTGTGTGTGTGTGTGTGTGTGTGTGTGCGTACGTGCGTGCGTGTGAAGGGAGACTCAGAATCATCACCATCAACAAAAACAATTTTTTACACTAATTACTTAACAAGACCACAGTTTTAGTTTTTATGCTTTTAAATTTCTTGACAAAGGTGGCCTGCGCGCGCCTGTGAACGTAAATAATTAAAACCGGATAGACTACACTCCATATATTAGTTATTATTATGACATACAGTGTGCAAAATATGAAATTAAAGTTGTCACAACTTGACGTCAATATGATCACCAAACTTAACCGAATAGGTCAAATGTTATTTGACAACTGGCAGTAAATTGTGTTTCTCCCAGCTGCATAAATGTTATCCGTGCCCAGTGGAGGACATTTGCGCATAAGCGTCTTCAGGCATAAGTCCCCCTCAGATAGAGATTATCAAAACACAAAAACAAGTGTGCCGAAGCCGCAGACATACGACTCTGTGGGTTCAAACTATTATTGATCCTAAAATAACCGAAGCCATAATGCAAACAAACCCCAAAGCACGTCTCTGCGTGGCTGAAACAAGCCATCTCCCACTCAAACATGCCGTCATTGGCAGTCGATTGCAGATGAAGTAAATCTGTATCTCCTATTTTAAGCCCATTCTGGGTCTTAAATCGGCCTGCTAGAGACAGATAGGCCCTATCAAGACTACCGAGGGGCCATGGCACCGCCTCACCACCAGACCCTTATCACACACCCCTCTTTCTCCATTTACGCACTCCACAAGTTTTATTGGCTGCGACAAGTCCCGGCTATGATTGAGATTAAATTAATCGTAAACTGAAGAGCATTTTTATCGCTAAAGGAGGACACGGGGATTAAGGCTATATCTGAAAGATGGAGCCACAGATTGGGACTCATGAATACAAAACAAGTGATGAATGGGCTGCATTTGCGCAATGTTACGTTCATTAGCCTAAACCCACGGGCTCTGCATACACTGTGTAAATATACAGAAACTTAACCTACACGAGTGAAGAAATGATGACTGTGTCCGTGTAAAATAAAAGTCAGCGATGCAAAAAAAAAAAAAAAAAGGCAAAGTTTGCAGTCGCCTTTTGCACCCATAACAAGGCCCGGCGGGTTTGCAATCTTAAAACAAGAATAGTGTGTTTATAAGTAACTCCACGAGGATATAGGACTTTTATACAAATATCACAGCAATTAAAAGCATATTATAGGAGTTTCCACTAAAAAACGATAGGAGAGCAACAATAATATCTGAGAAGCGCCACAAACTACCGTCCCTACTGTAGTGATTTTTCGTTAGGTTATCATTAAATTAGACAGTTAAATTAGCTCTTCTGAACAGGTACATTGTTGCCCTCGCTGTAAACAGGCATGGGCTGACTGGTAGTAAAGTAAAAAAAAAAAAAAAAAAAAAAAGCGCTGGAAGTGTGAGTCTTGCTGGCTGGGGTCATTAACAGTGGGGGAGCTCTTGTTCGTGATCTGTCAACTCAAATATGGATCACAAGACAAAGGAACTTAGCGAGGAGTAATCTCTGTGTGTGATACTTACATGAGAGTAAACGAGAATGTGAGACAAGTGCGGCAACAATGGAGACTCACATGTCTGTCTTTTTTCTCTCATTTTTGGACGCCCTCCCTTTCCGCAGTAGTTTTGCCTTATCTGTGCAAGTGCGTCTGTCAAACAAACAGCATCGAGGATTGGCTGTCAGGGACAGTGGAGAGGAAAACCCAGCTAAACTCAAGTTTAATTTGGGGAATACAGCTTGCCTACCTTTTAGGTTGTCATGCATTATTATGAAATTCAGAGTCCACATAATAGCAAGTAGCACCAGAATGATTTCATTATGGCCTTGAAGAAAATAAAAGCACAATTTAATACTATTATGAAAATATAGCTGATTTGTGTCTACATTGGTGCTTGTTTGCCTCATGATGATTACCTACTTCAGGTCATAGTTTGCCCACCTTTTTATTCACCACCACAACACTGTCTATTTTGTTTTCCAACGTGATCTCATGGGATGGCGTATAAATAGCATGCCACTTTCAAGGCGTCATTTCGCATTTTGTTTTCCCATAACTGGTGAGCACTGGAGGCACTACAAGGCGAGCTATAAGGAACAAAGAGGGGAGAAAAAAACTATTAGACCGTGGCCTGGCGGTGAGAAATACTTGCCCTGCCCTGTTTTTTCTCGGATTTCACCGGTTAACTGAACACAACTTTTCTATTGGTGTGTATTCATGCAGCACCCAAAGAGCAGCAGCTTCCCTATAAGCAGCCCATAGCCTCACCACCGCGGCTTGTCAATGTAGGAATGGACGGGGCCCATTTGGACTACACTCTCTCTCTCTCTCTCTCTCTCTCTCTCTCTCTTGAATAGGTAAGCATCAGCAAGCTGCAGCATTCCTCTTGACTGAGGAGAAATATATGCTAAGTTATATAGCCTCTTGGCCTGTGCGAGGCGCCACGGCCAGGCCTGTCATTCTGCAGGCTTTGATAGACAGCTACAGTTCTGTCTCTCTTTGTTATTGAGCAACGCCTAACATTAAGAGCCATTAGCCGTCCTTGTGACGGCGAAAACAGGCCCTTTTTAATTTTTTCCAATTATCTACTTAAATCTAAATCTCACTCTCCATATGGCAGAAAAACTTTTGTAATCTTATAACACATTCTAGAGCGATCACAGTGAATGCAAATGCCTGTAAGTTATCTTTAAGGGATATTATAGGCTAGTGATAATAGGAGATTAAAAGTAAGACGAGGTCACTATAAACTCATTGTTGAGGAATAGAGACACATTAGTGCCTACAGGACAGGAACAGGCCTATATATACAGTAGTCTGTACTCATTTCTCCTTATAAGTCAGGCCGGGTCGATAGTAATTTGATGAGGTTACAAGTAAGTAAACGGCCCATATCATTTTTAGATCTCTTTAGGTTGAGTCTGTTTGTTTGTGCGTGCGCCAGTGTGGAGGGGATGGGAGGTCTTGAGGTGTATTATTTTTTACGCTTTTAGTCGCCATGCACCTGCACCTTGTTGTCACTGGCGCCCTGCTCTCTCTCTCTCTCTCTCTCTCTCTCTCTCTCTCTCTCTCTCTCTCTCTCTCTCTCTCTCTCTCTCTCTCTCTCTCTCTCTCTCCCTCCTTGTCTTCAATGGCGCCTTATTTGAAATCCTGTTAACTTGTAATTGTGAGGTCACTGAAGGCAGTGATACAGGATCGTCAGTGCATAAGCCGCTCGTTTGAACTTTCATGTCCACTGGCCTGCTGCTAGGCCTATATATATCATACAACTCTCTCTCTCTGTGTGTGTGTGTGTGTGTGTGTGTGTGTATGTGTGTGTGTGTGTGTGTGTGTGTGTGTGTGTGTGTAAAGAAATGCTTTAATGCTTATTAGTGTGGCCTGCCATTGCACAAGCCTCATCTTTTTTAAAACAAGGATGACATGAAAGCAATCCAACTTTAACTTGCTCAAGCGAACACGACCCCCCCACCCCCCACCCACACACCGCCGCGTTCGCTGGCGCACGTGCACGCGCACTCTTGCACTGACAAACATTGGAGGGAATGTGTGTGTTTGTGTGTGTGAGAGAGAGTGTGCGTGTGTGAGTGTGTATGCGCGCGGGACGGGGGGTGGCGGTGATGGGTGCAGGCTGTGATCTCTCGCCTTGTGCACACCGAGTAGACAGAGGGCTGAGCAGCTTAAATAGAGCCCCGGCACCTGTGTTTTCTGCCGCCGTTCTCAGGCCTCCTTATGGCACGGCACGGCACCGCACGGCTCTAATGTATGCAGTGAGAATCACACCATAAACACGCAGACATATGTACCCACACAACATGAGCCAGAGACAAAAGCGAGTGAGGAGCGAGCTGAATATTTCAGCTGTGCACTCAAGCGAAATCACAAAAAGCTGAAATGGGCCTATCCCCACACATTAGTATGCGTTTGAACAACTGCAACCCCTTTTTCTGACATATTAAATTTCTACACTGGCTTAACGAGCTACATGCTTTTGTCAAACATTTTTTTTTTTTTTTTTTTTTTTTTTTTTTTGAAGAACCTACTTTTAACAAATTAGTCCAGGTCAAAGTCCAGCGATTTCACAAGACTACAAATCAACAAATTAAACAAATCAGCAGGAATATATTATTTTATGGGCTAATCTTTGCCGCTGATACAAGGGAAGGCATTTAAAAAGTTAAAGTCACTGGGGCTGCATGGTTGAAAAGGAAAGCCTCTCTCATAGGCTACCTCATTTTTCGAGAAGAAGGCGCAAGTTGGAACTACCTCCGCGCTCTCCATTTGGACGCTGCTGCCTCCCATGGCGCCCCAGCCGACAACCCTCAAACCATTTCTACTCCCACTCATTTTGTAAATAATCTTTGACGTCTCCACAAAGACGCTATTGAAGATGTGTTTATTAGCAAGAACCCATTAAAACAGACGCCATGCTACTGCCCGCTTGTTCCGTTTTGGTGACATGTCCCCCTTCTCTCCCCTTTTCTTCCACTCTCATTCTCTTTATGAATTGGTGATTGTTCCCTGGTTTGATACTGAATGCTATTGTCTGTCAGCTGGAGCTCCTGCCTCCTCTGGTATTGAAAGCACCGGATGAACCTGGACACACACACCCAGCCCCGCTGTGCCCGGCCAGCTCACAAATGCATTAGTCATCTTTTCTCCCCTTCTTTGCATTTGGGACGATGACACACCTTTATCCTGTTCATTTTGACTGGGAATAAAGTTGCAGGCTGTTAATGTAAATCGGCCGAACGACTCCAAAAGTCCTTTGTACCAAAGATAAATTTAAAATCAGATGCATACCAAAGTAATAATAGCACAGTTGACCAAACAAAATGTATACAGCTCAGTTACTATTGTATATAGTGGCATCAGTCACGTATCCCCACCATACGCCAAACAGCTCATCGATTATATATTAGATATGTTTTTTTTTTTTTTTTTTTTTTTTTTTTTTTTAAGAAAATTACATAGGCCTATAGAGGCTGTATTTCTTATGGACTATGTAAAAAAAAAAAAAAAAAAAAAAAAAAAAAACTCCAACTCAAATGGCCAGAATTTATTAATTTATTTTTTGTATTTCTGATGACCATCATATAACCATGAATGGCACATCAGCAGCAAAGACAAATTCTGACAAATTTATCAACTGTTTAATTTGTTATTTGCCTCTATGCAGGATAAAAACAGGATAGTCAAGCCATTTCACTGCTTCCGAACATTTGTTTATGAAACATTTCTCACATAGTTCCAAGCGCGCCGGAATTGTAATTCTAAAATATGTGGCAATATAACAGCCCAGCCTATATAATTGTGACTGGCCCTAATACATGACACCGTAAATAGCCTCGGCTTAAAGCCTGCCGAGCCACACGCCCCCTTTTTGTGCCTATGCACTTAACAAAAGGTCGGAGATTGACTGGAGCCTGGTTGCCCTTATCAATTTAGGCTCCATTTAGAACGCTATAGGATGGATTACCCGGGGATGCCGGCCTCCCAAGCTCACAAACAAGCCCTGCAAGAGAGGAGTCCAAACTGAGAGGGGAGAGGAGCAAGCCAGGCAGGTGCAATACCAGCCAGACCAAGGCTGAATGGAGCGGAGACAGTGGGCCATCTGTGTTCATCTACTGCCATCTAGAGGACACTTTACGAAACACCACCAGAAGCATACAAGACTAGGCCTCTCAAACAATTCCCCATGTTAATTACCTCCGAATTAGTATTAGTAATCAACCCACAGACCCCAAGTTAATGAGATTTTCTCCAGAGTAACTCCACCGAGAAGATGTTTGTTTTTGGATATGGATTATTACAAGACTATAGGGCTACATGCGGAGTTAAAATGAGCAGAGTGAAAGCTATGATTAGAATAGCTGCACTTACACGGCCTCTTATTGTGTTAATTTCTAGGGAGTGTAAAAGTCGTTAAATTAAACTATTCCTAAACTATTTTGCTGCGGACCCTCTGGAGCTGCCTCAAAGACTTCAAGAACCGCTGACATGAATTGAGAAAGTGTGAGAAATTGGCTTCTGTGCTCAATTCTCATGTGCCACTTCTATATGGACAGCAAGGAAGATCAAGGATAAACTAGCGACCCAAGTGCCACCTGCTGTGTCCATCTACTACAAAACCAGGTCATTTGAAAGTATTTCTACGTTTTTAATTGATCACAATTCAAAATGGTCATATGGCAACCTCGGGACTCTTTTATTTCTCAGTTAACTCTTCCTTGCGCTCTAGTTAATGCCCACACACATGCACACACATTCATATTGAAGCATGTTCCATGGGGATAACGGAAGGCCAGTGAGGCCCATGTTGCCCCCCGCCCCCCAACACACACACACACACACACACACACACACACACACACACACTGTACAAGCATGCTCATTAAAGTTTCATTGCATGAAAGTCAAATGATGTTGGAGCACTGAAGCAGTTTCTCCATTTAGTGCTAGATCAAGGATTCAGACACCGGAGAGTGTAATGGAGCCTCCGATCCCTGGTTAATTTTTCACCACTGATACCCATAGTTTTATTGAGGCCGCCAAGGAGCCAAGTGACCGACTGGTGCGTGTGTATGTGAGAGTGATGGTAGTACTGATGGTGGTGGTGAGGGGGGACATAATGGTATCTGCTGGAGCATAGCCTTTTTGTGTTTAACTCTCCCATCCTGGAATGGGGGAAAGAGGGGAGGAACGGGACAGGGAACAGCCGAAGGAGAAGGTTTCGCTGTAAATGGACGGTAAAACGCTTACGGCAACTGGGCCTGAAACCCCCATTAAATCATCACAGGAGGAAACGGGTGTGTAGGCATGTTGCATGAGGCAATAACTTTTTCATTTCCCCCACTTTTTACGCACTCACATTTCCCAAAACAGTTGCAAAACTATTTCAGGCTCATGTGAGTATACATAAGTACCCTACTTCTGGGGTCACCAGAGTCTATTTCCAGTTGCACCAGCCCAACCCACTAGTGAGTGGACACTGATCTAGTGCCTAGATGGACACACATCTACCTCCCAAATCCTCACTGGGTTAATATATAGAGAAAAGATGCATGATTGGATCTGTGGATTTGAATCAACCTTTCAGAGCTTTCAGGTTTAGTGAGTTAAAAGGCCTATGGAATATTAATAAAAATGAATGAATAAGTGAATGGATACAAATACATACACATATATAGGCTATGCCTGGCATGATACTTACAATTAAAATACAAATCTGTGGATGGAAAGTGAAATTCAAATCTCCGTTCTTTGAATTTTCCCCATGCAGTCCACTTCCTCTCCTCACATATTCAGCTCTCTCTATCCAACTGAAAGGTTTTACTTGTCATGATTGTTCTTGGATTGAGATTAACCATCTGGAAAAAAATGGGGAAAGTTTAATGAAAGTCCCTTTTAAAATTCACCGATTGCAAGTCATTGTCTATGAAAGAGTCTGCCTAAGAGGTGGATGTAAAATGTACCTCGGTAGTTAATAACCGGCCCGGAAGGATAGGGCTCTGGAGGCCCTCAGTGGAGACCGGGTGTTTTGTCCAACCACCTTGTGTATTTTTAATAGGTTCCTGTACATGAGTCGGTCATAGAGCATCTTCGAAGCATCTCTTTAAAAAGGGCCCCTGTCCCGAGGAGGCCTCCACAACACATGTATTATTGAAGTATACACCAGCCCGGTCCTCCACACTCGCCTTACACAGTCCAGTTTAGCGAGCAGCAGCAGCCGTACAGCTCCCACAAGAGGCAGGCAAAGAGAAAAAAAGGACAACGAAAGTGTGTTGAGCTCAGGGACCTGCTGTGTGTGTGTGTGTGTGTGTGTGTGTGTGCGTGCATGCATGCATGTGTGTGTGTGCATGTGTGCGTATGGATGGAGATATCGGCCTCCAGTGAAGCTCATCAGTTAAAATGAAGCAAACTAACATCAGTTCAGTCAGAAATATCTTCTGATACACAGTATCTGAAGCTGATGTGTAGTTCTTCCATCTGTAGTGCAGAGCTTGGACATCACAAACCATTGTTCTAGTAATAATAATCATTAGAGGTAGAGGCAGAAGAAGAAAAAGAAGAAGAGGAGGAGGAGAAGGAACACAAAGAAGAAGATGAGAAAACTTAAAAAAAAAAAAATCAGTAATTCGGGTTTAGCTGCTAGTTTTGGGTCACATAATGTAAAAGTATTAATTAGACAATTACATTTCAGAACAATAATTTCTCCAATTGTTTCAAGTTTAATGTAATCAATGGAAAACTAAAAAAAAAAACAACAAAAAAAAAACACATTTGCAATGATACTCTTCTATGCTAATCGGACAAAAAGTCTTTGTTTCTCTGTCACTCTCTCCTTCCCTCCCTCTGTGTCTAACACATACACACACTATTAAAATTGAGTGTGTGCAATTGGAAAGAATTGAGAGAGAGAGGGCAAAGGGAGAGGTTGAGAGCTGTGAAAATGGTCAATTGGCTTAACTCGGTGGTGTCTGTTCTTGGTGTGACGATGTCAGTGGGCAATGTGCACTCTTTTGATTTCCCTGATGTAATCCTCTCCAGCATACAGGCAGTCCATAAAGCCCCAGGGAGGGGAGATGAGTGAGGAGCTGGATAGTGTTTGTACTGGGATTAAGATATCACTTCCTCACATTCATTCAAATGTCACATGCACACATGCAGACTGAGAGGGCAAACACGGCCATTCACACACACAGACACACACACACACACACACACACACACACACACACACACACACACACACACACACACACACACACACACACACATTTAGTATTCTCGTCCACTGTATTCACACACTCTCAGTATCTGGACTGGTACAGTAACTGGTTGTCTCATTATGTTACAGTGCCATCTAGTGATATATAATGAATGACATCTTTTAGGGAAAAACAGGTTTTCAAAACTTGTATGTACACGCAAATGACCACGTATGCTTACTTTTGCTTTGAAATTGTTCATGTCATTACTCAAGGGCCTGAGGGATTGTTTGCCTTAAGTGACCGTTCACTTTGGCACTTAGTTTTCAATTTCAGCATGAGATCAGCATCCATTTATGAGTTGTTACTAACAAACCACTCTGGGATCCCTTACTGCCATTTTCAGGAAGGTGAGAATGGGAGTGTGTTGGTGTGTTTGTATGTGTTTATCTGTGTGTTCCCCCTGAGATGAACTGACAACCTGTCCAAGGTGTTTCCCTACCTTTTTGCCCAGTGCATGCTGGGATGAGCTCCAACCCTCCTGTGACTCTCAGTAGCAATAAGCCCAAAAAATGCTTTTCTTTTGAATTAAATTGTATATTCGCAATATTTTACAAACGGAATGTTTTCTGTGGTTGTTGACCGTTACATGCTTTGCAATCACAGTGTGATTTCCAGTGCCTTCAAATTCTTACTCAGTTTGTGACCTCACAACTGGAAAAGACTGACCCTTTCATTGACACTGTTACATGGTACTATGATGACATCTGCACTAAATTTGTAGTTTATTGTTTCAGTTATGATGCAACAATGCTATGATATCATATCCTCCTATCTAAACTGTTCAAATATTAAACATACAAATAAATAAATAAATCCAGGAATGGTTTATTGCTCTCAGTTCTAACAATGACAGAGACACAGTGTTATTTCAAACATGGCCTTGAAATGCTTCAGTATTTGAGTGACATACTATGTACTCGCCACTAGGGGTCATCAGACTGATTTAATTAATTGAAGAAATGATGTAATATATGTGTATGCAAAACTTGAGTGTAAACGCATAGTGATCCCACACATGGGGACATGACTTCTTATTAGGATGCATTGCATGCAAAGCGGCATGCTGAACAGCTAATACATCCTTCCTGTTCTCTGTGGTATTCATGGTTTGGTGATCCTTTCCTGTCGTTATATGGGGAGTGTGTGTCAAGTCAAGTGTACAGTGAATTACAAATGGTGTATACAGAAGCTTTAAGGTCACTGACACATAACCCCCTCCCTCCCACCACCATTGCTACTGTGTTGTGAAATTATACCCGTAGCATGTTTTCTGCATATCTCACTACACAATTGCTCACCGCTTTGGCTGGTGCCCAGGAGCGACTGAAGTGGAGAAGTGGAGAAGCCAATCAAGCAGCAAGTGAACAGCAACAAAGCAAAGGAGACTTCAAGCAGCTGCCACTGCTGTGCAAGACGGAGGGGAAAAAAAAAAAAACGAGGAGGGTCCACAGCTTGGAAACCAGTCTAGTGTAAGTTATCAGGGAGAAGAGGACAGAGGGAGCAAGGGAGATGAGAGAACAGACAGCAAGGAGAGGGGGGCAGAGACAGAAATGAGAGCAGCATAACAGAAAGAGGAAGGACGTGGAGATGTAGGAAAATGTGTAGGAAAGATTGTTAGAAGGAAAAGGAAGGTGGAGGGGGAGGGATTGGTGTACAGAAAGTCTTCAGTTTCCAAAGCAGCTAAGGAACAATTTGATTCTAATTCTATTCTATTCTATTCTATTCCAGATTTTAACTCTGGCTTCAACACATGGACTGAACTGGCAGGGGGTTTTCAAAGATGCTGTATGTACTGGCATTGTCTTGACATTACGACCACCACTAAAAATGGATCTGTTTTCATGTGATAACTTGCCTTTGCAAAGCCTTAGCTTGCTGTCATTGAATTTTCAGTGATGCTGCTCTATTACCACAGCATGTGCACAAAAATGAGGATTTATGCATGTAACCCCCCTCTATTGCTGTCGCTCTCCCTAAGGCCAATGTGTAAACATGACTGTGACGTGAATAAATAAAGGTTAGAAAACACCTTCGTACTCAACTCTTCGGCTTAGAATAGATATAAGAGGAGAGGAACCTGGATGTTCCTGAAACCCAGCACCATTATATGACTAACTAGGGCTATGACTATTTATATTAATAACATTTCGTGATAGTGTGCCTAAAATATTTCTATACATTGTTTACAGAAATACTGTGATTTATAGCTACCATTCCACTGGAAGCCTCCTTTGGTCTATTAGTCATCACTTTTATTTCGGTCTCGGTGTTAGTATCTGTTCCAAAATAAATAACTTTCAAAACAATTGAAAATCCTAATTAATTGATTAATAAAGCAAATGTATTCTAGTTCTTCCAACTCACTAAATGGGCAACAAATTATGAACTGGATTACATGTTCATGTTCCTGATCTTGTTCTCTCCTTTGGACCAGGTGCAGGTAGACTTTCTGTCCCCTAGGTGGAAGCAGTGTCCAACTGAAAAAGGGGTTTTCAGACTAATATGGACTAAACCAAATTGTTACTTTCTGTCATCTCTAACCCCAGGTGCTGGTGCTCTTCAAACAAATCTGTCCAGCAGTAAATGGAGTGAAGACGGGTTCATCTGTGTCTGTGAGTTTGTTTGGTTGGATTAGTTTCTATGGTTACTGACCCAGTGACGACTTCATCCCTCCACTGTCAGCCCCACTCACTCTCCCTCCATCTCACACACTCACAGAGAGAGAGAGAGTTGGACTCAAATCAGTGATTATGTGATGCTTAATTCATCTTCATGGAAACTTTCTCCTTACGCTTGCCCCATCTAGGCAGGTCGAAGCACAGGGTCAACTACAGAGCAGTGCTCCTGTCCCACGTAGGGATCTAGTGTCTTGCTCAAAAACACTTCAGCAGGGCAGGCGCTTGTTAATGGGGGTGTCAAAAGGCATCCATACCACCCTCTTATTACAGGCATCAAGAAAACAGCTTATGGGCCGCAAATCACAAGCTTATGTGTGTCATTTTTTTTTTAGCATGACTTCTTTTTAGACATGAACACAGATAGTTTTTAAGACAGGTCCAAACCCCTAAGTACAGATTAAAAGAGTCAGTGGACACCCTGACCTATACATTAATCGGTGGCTCCAGTTAGAATCTGAGTCTGGGAGGTGTTCATGACTCCCTCATCATATATTACACTGTATTACTGGTCTAGTACTCAGTTTTTATCTTTATTAGGAAAAAGTTTTGGTCAGTCTCTCTCTTTGTTTTCTTCATCTTGCAGATTCAATACATTTGTTGAATCCAGATGGCAAATACATGCCAGAATAAAAAAAATAGAGGCACATATACATAAATACATGCACACATACTCATAGACATAAACGCACACTGATGAATGGACACACTTACGCCCACACACACACACACACACACACACACACTCACAAATATTGTGTGCTGTATCAACAGTCTAGCAGGTTGTACCTGTTGGTGTGTTTCGCTGGAAACAGACAGGCCTGCACTGTGCATACCCAGACTTGCAGGCAGGCCTACTGTGCACAGCCCCAGTCCAATGCTGAATGATTGATCTAAATTAGAAGGAAGCTCTCTTCCCTCACAGCTTCCCTGGAACAGACAAGCCCGGAGCAGGATATGAATAAGTTGTGTAACCTTTAAGTCCTTAAAGCAACAAATAGTATTCAGATAATTCGGTTGTGTAATGGTGCTCAGAGTTGTCAGAGGATTAAGGAAATGCCAGGTATTCCCGACATTGTAGTTTCAGATTTACGACCCATGCCTTACTGTGTTTTCTTTGGCTCTGCCTCATCTCTTCTGTCACCTTTTAGCATGCATTATTGCATTATTATTATTGTTATTATTATTATTTATTACTATTATTATTATCATTATTATATGTGCAGGAACACACAAAAAAAAATCATCTGGCTACATTTTTTAAGGCACATGGGGCAATATAAAGAGTGTAATTACAAGGTACAAACACATTAAAAAGAAGACATGGGATAAACATATCATATACCAAAGTAATAAGAAGGGATAAATTAACACTTCAGTTTGGAGGTTTATGTTATCAGTGTACGGGTTGAAAGCATCGGTCAACATGTTCATAGCTGGAAATTACAGTAATTACAATGAAACACATTATTAAGCTTATTAAAAATGGCTTTGCGTCTCATTTGATTTTAACCAGGACACCAGAAAGCACCTCCACCTCATGGAGGGAAACAGACTTCACTGTGTGGCCTGTGTGACCTGTCCTCTCTTACTGCTTCAACCATACTCGGGAACTGCTGACAGTTTAACTCTATAAGACTCTTTTTAGGCAATCCAGTCACTTTGGAACAAGGGCTGGCAATTCCAGAGAGCCTCTGTCTTTGTAAAGAATTAGAATAAATAATAATAAATCATAATTTGTGTCTCCCTTTTCTTAAGATAGTTACATAAGGAGCAATGCAATCAGATAAAGGGAAGGTTTTGCACTGCAGTGTTAACTCCAGTCACTTGAAAGTGAATAGCAAACCATAAAGGGGCACTGTGTTAACCACCTGGGAGCCATCACAGCAACAGCACAAACTCCTCTACATTTAGGTTTTGTGTTTGTGATGATAAGCTACGGAGGCAGCCAGGCCAGAAAAAGAAAAACAGATTAATATGATGTTATAAGGTGAAAATTTTACTGATATTACATGACATTTTCATGTTATTATAACTTATTATGTTACATAACAATGTACTTTTCATAAAAATATACTATTTATCTTGTTATAATATGGCACATTTGATGTTATAACACAATAACTTATTGTTCTAATATGAAATGTTTAATGTTACAGTGAAAATTTATTTTGTTATATTGTGAAACATTTCACGTTATAACAAGATAAATACTTTATTGTTAGAACAAGAAAAGTTTCTTTTCTCAGGATAAGTTTGTATGTCGTAGTAACATGAAAATATCTTGCTATAATGTGAAAAACATCTTGTTATAACAATAAACTTTTCATGTAATAATGTGATACTGATCTGTTTTACTTTTTCTGGTGTGGCAGCAATACACTGCCGTAGTGAGAGACCCTGCTCTGATGACAACTGTAAGTGACAGACTACTATGGGACATCATGCTTGTGATAAAAATGTGAAGCTTCAATGTAGTTGAGTCCCTTTGCCAGGAGCAGTCGTCCTCCCACCTAATGGGATTACACTGATATTGCTATCAGTTGAGATTTTGTCATGACCTGAGTACTGTTTGAGCAACATTTCCAACATACCGACAAACATTTTGGTGTAAACAACACTGCAAAAAAATGTTGTGATGTAATATGCAATAATATTTATGATGCCACAGTTGACTGTGTACTCAACAATGCCTGTGTGAAATGTGCTGTCATAATAATAAAGGAACACAGTTCATTCTGAGCCCATGATGACCATGTGATAATGGTCTCATAATGGTGGATAGTGATGTCATAATCATGACACGGTGCCACAGAATTCACTGGGAAAGCAGGGTTCCAAAAGTGGAAACAAACAAACAAACACTGGCGAAGAGGGTAGTATGAAAATTGAGGGATATCATATCTTAACCATAACTGAAACAAGCAAAAGAATGTGAGGTTGCTTTATGTACAGTCCTTGCCTATGTTACTCTAATAGTAAAGGTTTCTACTGGAAAAAAGAAGAAAAAAGGCGGGGAGAAAAGTGATGGATAGAGTAGTTTGACAAAGTTATATATTTTATTGACACTCTGCGCTGCTAGTTGATACAACATCAAGAAAAGGCTAAATCGGCTGAACATAAAATACAGTGCGCTATGAAAATTTTGTGCATGATTTAACCTGCCGCTTGGTGTTCTGCGTGAACACCCAGTGAAAGCATAAAGAATGGAGTAGTTAATCTTTACACTGGACAGATTTAATGGGACGGTGTCAAGTGACAATAGCTGGAAAAGCCATCGGGGTGAGCCTAATGCGATCAGAATACCCCGTGTCTGTCTCCCATCTAGGAATTTACAGTAGGGAAAAAGCCCTGGTGAACCTCTGCTAACCCCTAGTGCATGTGCGTGCACATACACACACACTCACTCACACACTCACACACACACACACACACACACACACACACATACACACACATACATACACACACATAAGCTGACACACATTCACACACATGCAAATTCCTTCTCTTTTTTCCCCCCTCTATCACATCAGCACATTCACCCACGCAGGCACACACACTCGCCTTCCAAGAAATTCAATCTAATATACATGATTGTAAAAGTTTTACATACAAACTCAGATGCTTGAAGCCACAGAAGTTGAAATCCCACTTGCTCCTGTGGCAGCTGGGACTTTTAACTTTAACCTGAGGTCTTTATTTTGTGAATGTGGTCGTCTCGCGTCTGAGGAGTGGTGCTGCAGCCATGGAAGTCAGGACTCGGTCTGCCAGGTGACCTTTCACTCAAGCGCGGGGTGCCCGCAGTGTGTGCATGTGTGTGTGCGGACATGTGTGTGTGTTTTGTAACAGTACGCGTCCAGCACACAGGGAGTGCATTAATGCTCTGGACCTGCTTATACTCCCCTGACCATCTCTCTCTCTCCCCCTGTCTCTCTCTCTCTTTCTCTTTCTCTTTTGACCGTAACCCTACACCGGGTACCCCCACCCCCGAAACCCCCCACCGTTTTATCCTGTTTTATGGGACGCACCTGATACACTAAAAATGCATAATGGCTGAGGAAAGTCCGAAATCAGCGTGCTCATCAATAAACATACCACTGTCGTTTGACCCCAAAAAGCTGTAAAAGGTTTTTATGTCTCATGAAACAATAAACAAACTAATGTCAGACATGAGCTTTGAAATTGAAATGTCTGTTGCAATGGAATGATTGCAGTGAATAATTATGTTATTGCCTGAGTGACCAATATTTATGTAGTTGTCCTATTTGCATGATTAGCAATATAAGTGACTTCATGTTATGACAGGCTGTTGGCTCGATAAGCTAATCATCATTTGAGTTAACCTGTTCCTCCCTACCTTTCACAGAGCAGGGGTTTGTTATAATTGTATAGAGCATTATGCTACTGACAAGAATTGATTTTATTCCTCTGTCTCTCAGGGCAAGTTTTCAAAGTTTAGTTTTAGGTCATGGACAATTTATTCCTGTTGAATTGTCCTTTAGAGGCTCACATGCCGGCCCTTAGCTGCTTGTCAGTCTAATTGTATGAGCCAAGAAAGCTCTGTGAACAGCTGTAAATTATGTTTAAATCCATGTTATACTTTGGTGTAATCCAGAACTCCCTCAGGTCAACAGGCCATGCAGCATGGATTTACTGTCATTTCACTGAAGAATCACTAGTTGATGTCAAGCTATTTTAGATTAGTTTTCTTTTAAGAAAACTTACAGATTGTTTTTATAATATCAGTTTATCTGTGTAATGCACATCAATTGGAAAATAAATTAATAAAGAGTGAAAATACACCATTATACCCATATAGGCATTAGGTTTGATGAAAAAGTGAAAGCTACATTGCTAAAATGACCAGTGAAAGTGGGAGGTATATTTGATGTGCTGTACGGTGCTTTACCTATGAGAGGAGGCCATCGATTCTCCAGCTGACTCTGCTGCTCCTCCTTCGCTGCAACTCCACGGCAGCCCTTCAAAGTATATTCAAGCCATGTTTTTTTTAGATGATCAAAGAAGAATTTCAGATTCAAAATGTTATGCCTGTTTGATATGAATATTTCGTCTGTATTAATCAACACTGGTGGGAGTGAAGAATTTTCTCTTTCTTGCTAATCTGGGAAGCCATGCTGATGCACAGCTCTAGTGAAAGAGAGTTCAATGGTAGTGACTATTACAATACACTGACGCATTTTGTAAAAAACTGATTGCAGTTCAATCAACTCATACTGGAAAGCAAATGACTTTTGTACCAGAATTTTCTGTCGAATTTAATTTAATTTCACTTCACTGTCAGTGAGGGCCTTCATGTTCTGAGCATCATTATAACATCACAGAATATGGTGCTGTGTGAGAGATGTGTGTGAGGACTGTCCTGTGCCTTTTGGGGGTGGAAAAAAGAAAAAAGAAATAAGTGAAGCGGTGCATACCTTATAGTCTTGGTGCAGAGAGGAACTAGCTTTGAAAAGTGAGCATCCAATGACGGTGGAGGTGCAGGTGAAGCTGAGGAGATTTTTCTGTCTCCTCTGGCTCAAACAGGAGTTTCCATTTTGTAGACAGTCTAAGTGTCTATGACAGCAGTATCAGTGATGTGAATACCAGCTGTCTTACTGTCTTGTTAGCACCCTCACCAAACCCCACCGCCACGTCTAGGCAATGAGACGTGTGAACGGTGAACTGATGACACACAACTTAACCTTGATTCTGAAATATCTGATGTGTACCATCATCCTCGTGATCACTCAACCTGGGATTTTTTGGTCTGTTGTGACTACAGGTCACAGACACAGAGCTTTCTGGTGAGCTTTTGGTAGGAGAGACTGTTCAGGACCCTACCAGCACCTGCCCTGCTGAAGTGTCCTTGAGCAAGGCACTGAATCCCTTCCAGCTCCAGGGCTGCCGCTTTGCAGCTGAACTTGACCTCTGTCCTCCCCCGAGAGGGGTGAGCAAAAAGCCAATTTCCTACAGGGATCAATAAAGTCTCACATCATAAATCTTCACCACATTCACTCAACCTGGGAGTTTTGCTGGGTCACTTTGCAGAAATCCCCAGATGAGTGACTGTCAAATATTCCAACCATGAAAATTTGGTCACTTGCCAGCCATTTTATGTTGAATCACTGAGGGCTGGTTTAGCTGGTTTATCACTCATCCCTGCATTTTGTCTTGTGAAGAAGCTGGTTGGACCAAATCGCTGTGCCTTCCGTTCTCTCTTTGGACTCTTAATTAGCTGTAGAAGACAGCAGTAGGACAATGCAACCCTAGTCACCAGAATAAAATAATGCCATTTTATGTTTCTGCAAACCAACAAATATGTTGAAGTGCCAACGTTTCTGAACCAAAAATACATTGCGTATCAGCATTTAGACTAATAGCCAATGTGGTGGACGTCACATCACATGACTGTTAACGTTCAGCAATGCACAAAGGCTAGCTGACGTTAACCATATTTGTTTGCTTTGTTAGCTTTGTTAGTCACCAAAACTATTTGGTTAAGATTAGGAAAATGTTCATCATCACGGTTAAGGTTAGGAAAAGGTCGTGGTTAACATTACAAAACTTTAGCTTGCATTTGCTAATAACAGCTAGCTGAAAATGAGCATGGTTCTTGCTTGACACCGGTTAATTGTGTTAATGATGCAATCCACCACACCTCCTGCATCCTATTGCAGTGTTTTTCGCTCGATTTACACTGCATCACAAAACTTCAAAATGTGACATTTCAATGTCATGTTGGTATCCTTGGTTTGCAGAAACATAAAATGACAACATTTTTTCCATGGAGACTGGGCAGAGCGACATTAGCCCTTGTATGAGAATACTTTGCTTTTGAAGCAACTAGGGCTGGGCAATAAAACAATGATAAAACTTCAATATATCATCTTAAATATAAATAGAAAAAAAAGTTAAATAAAATTATGATATTCCATTTTCAGCAAAATTATATCCGGTGACTGACGCACAAACAACCCATCATGTGGCAGGAGCAGAGAACAGTCTGTCTGAGGAAAGACTGCACAGTGACACCACACCTGTGCTGTTTTGGCAGGAGATTCACTGAGAGAGCCCTCTGGTTTCTGCAGATTTCACTCAGAAGCTGAAAGTATCATTTTAATATGACATTATAATTATTTGATACAGAGATAATTACTGATATGGACTGACATGATACATTTTTATCATGATAACTTTTGTAGGCATATCAGCAAGTCCAAGGAGCAGCATTTCCATTTTCTTTTTTGTTTCTGTTTGCATTTTGAGGGGAAAAGACAGCCTTTGTTGAACCTACAAT
The DNA here is from genome assembly GCF_902150065.1 of Myripristis murdjan. NCBI lineage: Eukaryota > Metazoa > Chordata > Actinopteri > Holocentriformes > Holocentridae > Myripristis > Myripristis murdjan. The sequence continues at coordinate 11,765,698 of NC_043994.1, read as the reverse complement.
AACTCATCCATATAGATTCTTTAAAAGTCTTGTGTCAAAACAGAGTTTCATCTCAGCCTGCTGTGTGCTATCCTCCTGTTGTCTCAGTGGGGAGGGGGGTTATGGGAGAAGCCTTACAATAGCAAAGCCTTTCCATCTGACCCAGTTCTCCTCTAATAACAACTCCAAATCATTTCAGAAAAAGCCAAGAAGAACAAAGGCTGAATAAACAGTGATGCTGAACTGCACCTTTCTGCTTTAATTTCACCCTCAGATCCCAGTTGAGAAGGACAATGTTCCTGAGGACAGTCATCAAAAGGACACAGGGACAGGTTAAGGGGACAATTATAATATCCTGTCCTGACTTCCCACTTGGTAGAAACCTGAAAAATCAAATTCAAAAGTGTTTGTGAATTACTGTCCCTTTTTGCTGTTCTCACTGTCAACCAGCCTCAGTGTCTGACAGCAATAATCTATCATCTATAAAATATAACATAAACAAATAAGATGATTGTTTTGTAACATTGTTTTGTTTCTTCCTCCCTTCTTTTCTTTGCATTTTATCCTCAATTGCTAAAATATTTTATTTTACTCTACATATTAATATTAGCATATCATTTTTGTTTTGCTGAAAAGGGAGAAATCCCTGTTTCTTAAATTAGTCAGAAAAGTTCAGTTCACAGGCTACAGGACGACAGACCGAATCTAGCTTTAGCTTCTGGCCTACTATTTATTTTATTTTATTTTATTATTCTTAGACAACACCATAAATCATAACAACTCCAAAAAAAAAAAAAAAAGCTGTATGTTACGTGTTTTTTTTTTTTTTTAACTATTCGTGACAAAAATGTATTTTCCTAAATAATATACAAGCTCTGCATGTTCAAATTTTGAGTCAGCCTGCTGGGTCCAACGTGCAAATACAGGGAATTCTTCTTTTTCCGATTATTCTTGTCTCCTTAAATTATGCAGGACAGGATCTAACCGAATAAACCTGAATCAAGCTGGATGGAGTAAATAAATAAATAACTGGCCACTAGACAACAGAATCGGTAGTTCTTGGTACAGCACAGGGTAGGCTATCACACCGCTGCAGCCATTACAAACAAGCAAAGCCATGTGTCAAAAAAAAATAATAAAATAAATAAAAGCCTTGTTGACAAGAGGAAATGTTTAAAAAGCCATACGGCAATTAAACATCAGTCAACACTCTGTTATTAACTCCTAACAATGTAATCAAACATTGTGTTCTTGATATATACTTGTGAGACGTGCGGTGTCGTGGTAATTTGAATAAGATCACCGCCCTGTTTGCTGGAGCTCAGCAGGCTGGCTGCGGCGGGGGTCAGGTCAGCGGCCTGCAGACTGCACACGCCTCAGGCCTCCCTGCACAAACCGGTTGGTAAAGCTTCTCTAGACTTGTGTGGCTGGAGCGCCGGGAGCATGCCTTGTCCCGCGGCTCCCAAACTTCTTTCTCCCAGTTTAATCATAATGTTAAAAGTTATCCTGAGGCAACAGCGCATTAACTACAGCCCTAGACAGCTGCTTATGCCGCTGGGCACTTGACGTCTATCTGCACCGCATCGCCAGACATTGACAAGGGTTTTAACCAGCCTGCCGATCATTTAAGGCAAGAAAACCACCACATGCACAAGTTCACACCTGTCTCCTAAAGAAATGAGAGCAAGAGCTCCATCCGGACTCTGTTTCTGCTATTGCTGGATGGTCATTATTCCCACATGCCAGCTTGGCAGAATTAAATCAGTTTATAAGCAGTGCTTCTTGTTAGCCCTCCTCTTGCATGCTGGCAGATTTTCCTAACATCTTCTGCCCAAAAAAAAAAAAAAAAAAAAAGTTTAACAGCCTCTCCAGCCCTCCCGAGGCACACATGCCACACTCACAGCTCCACTTCAAGTTCACATTTCAAGCTGTTTGGGTAACAAGAGGAAGAGAATGTATGAGGAGACGAAAATCACACATCTTTGGAGCTGGAGAGCTGGTTTGGTGAGAGCCCAACTATTCCGTGTTATGTCTTCTTTCGGGCCGCTATTACAGCCTTGTTTTGAGTAGACCCATATGCACCAAAATGCTTGCTAATTATAAAGTGTGGGGTTTGAGCTCCGTGTGTAATTGACCTTCATGGGCCAGGAGCTACAGTCAACAAGATGTGGGTGATACTTAGTATTTACAGGCGGGAGGGAAACAGTTCTCACACTCTTGGAAAACACATTTTATGTTCACACATGCACCCGAGCAAATTAATTTGCCACTGGATCACACTGCCTCTGCTTTTGTTTCACGAATTACAAGGAAACAGTCCACCAGCCCGTTTTGTTTGCACAACTGTTCACACATACTGCACCTAATAGCCTAACACCGACTGCGTCCAATTAATGTGAGCTAATATTTGGAATAGCCATATGTGGATTAAAAAAAAAAAAAAAAAAACTTTTAGGCAAATACCAGAATCTAACGTCATAGCATCATTGGGGATTTTTAGAGAGAGAGGGAGAGAGAGATGATGATGATGATGATGATGAAAGGCATACTATACAAATACCTATGCAGGCACACTGTGATACCATAAAGTTCAATGAGTTCGTTGTAAAACCCCATTACTGACTGGCCTACTGGACATAATGTAAGTCCAAGCCTATAGGAGAATGATAGATTTGTTGTTGGGTGAGTTGATGTTGAAGCTTAACCCTCCTAATGAAAATATGACAGACAGCAAAGACTGACATTTCCTGACAAAAAGGGTGGGCTACAGGTCAAACACTGTTTCTCGGCATATCCCATATTCGCAGGGGCTTGGACAGATTTTGAGGAGTGTGTGTGTGTGTGTGTGTGTGTGTGTGTGTGTGTGTGTGTTGGGGGGGGCGTCTGTTCAAACAAAGTGTCTTCTTTCAACGCACGTTTGCAGTGCTCTGTTTTTCTCCGCCAACACTACGGCACTTTTGTTCCCGTCACCCAAAGCGAGGAAAGATAAGGTGTCATCACTTGAACATCAAGGTCCCAGGTTGGGAGCAGCACGTATAATTTCGCCCGGCTCTGCCTATTATGGCCACATGCCATGCTTCAGTCACTAGCTGCGTGTTGTTTTAACAAAGTAATGGTCTGAGGGCAATTTTTTAAACCGAGGTGGTTGGGTTAAAGTAGGTATGACTCCCGGTAATCACCATAAGAAGAAAAAAAAAATCAACAAAATCAATTAAAAAAAAAAACATTATTGTGTTTTCTTCTTTAAAGGTCGACCTTGATTGATTGAAAGAACACATTTCTATAATAAAGACTCATATAAAAACTTTGGCCAACACTATGAAAAGGTGTCTTAACTTAATCCGCGCAGGTTATCCCTCGTACAGGCTTTTTTTTATTTCTTTAACTAACAAGCCATGTGTACCCCGAATTTCCACACTTGTTTCCATATTCATCAGCTCCGTGCTCGCGTTTCCATTTGAACTGTGCACCAAGAGCCAGGGACCTGAGCTTGGAATCGAGTGGCAGTCGCTGAGGGGAACGGGGAGAAGTAGATAGTTTTTCTCCTAACGACTTCCCCTCCAGCATTCATGATTAGATGGTAGATAATCCCAGGATATCGACTCGTGCATACCGGCACACTGCCCGCTCATACAGGACAATATCTTCTTTCTTCAAGAGCAGGCATATGTGTCAAAGGCTAAGAGCTCTTGATTTTGAGTAATGCTATCTTATTATACATTTCCCCAACGTTATTACTGTAAGGAAGCGCCCATTCAAACACCGCAGCAGATACTGAAGCACAGACCATTAATAAGCCTATATCATGTTTTTAATATGCGCTGCCTTAGTCAAAACCACAAAGGTCACTATGGGCAGAGTGCCATTCGTCAAAATAAGAACAAATATAAATATTTCCCTAATGTAAACACAAATATCTTAATATTGTTATGAAGAGGCAATGCACACTAAATAATGCATGATTTCAAATGCAGTGATTATGCACGTCTTGACGTGTCCCTGCTCTCGTCGGTATTATAATATGGACGTAGGCTACTTATTCTAAAGGGATGACGCCAACTCCAGTCATTTCGCCTCGCCTGTTGCTTCCTCTCCTAGCTTTTTAAAATGTCACCCAGTGGCTCGGCGTTTTGAAACACACACATCTGATGGTGGCCTGCAGGAGACACAATATTCTCTAAAAAAAAAAAAAAAAAAAAAGAAATGCTTGCTGCAAAACATTCCAAAATCACTGAATGGCATAAATCAAACAATTCTCATTTTTTAATCCATGTATTTCTTTTCTTTTTATTGTAAAGGGTATATGAAACTATAGGTGAATCGATTTATTTGTTTCATTATTTATCGCAAAGTTTACATGCAGTCTCTTTCCAAAATGAAAAATGCAAATAATAATAATGTCAAGAGATTAAGATATTTCATCGTATCACAGACGGCTCTTGGTATATAAGACACTTGAAGATATGATACCCCCCCCAAAAAATAACAAAACAAAATAAACTGCTTATGGCTCTCTTGGAAAACCCTATGTAAACGAAGCGATGGGGTACCTTTAACTCGGTGCCTAGAGTCTGTTGATATATCTAAACCCCTAAAATAACAACGTTAATAGTAACAAGAATTAAGACATTTTATTGTTATTGTTTTCAACAATATAACATGTTACGTTATTACATTCCGGTAAAATATTTTTTTCTTTTACCTATAACGTCCTAAATCCGCCTCACTCTCTCTCTCTCACTCTCTCTCTCTCTCTCTCTCTCTCTGTGTGTGTGTGTGTGTGTGCGTGCGTGCGCGTGTGAGTGCGTGTTTGTGCATGTCTGCGTGTGTTCGTGTGTGTGTAGATATAGGCCTGTGTGTGTGTGTGTGTGTATGTGTGTGTGTGTGTGTGTGTGTGTGTGTGTGTGTGTGTGTGTGCATACACCACATACACTGCATTAAAAAATCCATTTCAGCAAATCATTTAATCGAATGTGATGTCTATTTACTACTGAGTCTTAAAATCTTATTTTTCTTGAAACAAATGAAAGTGAAAAATCTGTGAATGGGATGAGATGGTTTGTTGTTTGTTTGTTTTGTTTTGAATGAGAATAAACATGCCTCGTGAGTTTTGCTGTAACTTTTTTGAGTCGAGTTGGGGGATCTGTCTTATTCTGCCTTTTTTAAACCCCCCAAACACTTTCTGGGAAATCTGTGGGATTTAAATTGGAAACAACTGGAATTATCTCACCCACTGGCAGATTTTTCCTCTACTTCTTACAAAAAAAGTCAAAGAAAAAATTTAAGAGTGAATATAAAACTAGGCAAAGCGATTTGTTGAGATGGATCTTTTCTGCATTGTTCCAGTCTGTCTGCCTTGCACCTTGCCGCAAGTGCTTGAAGCTTGTCTCACGCCTCCACATGTAGAAAATTACTTCTCCAAAAACGGTGCTCTCCGTCCCCCTTTCTGTGCCGATTTTTAAGAGCCAAGGTCCACCAGATTAGAAGACATAGGGTTCAGTATGGTGTCGTGGTGCAATGAGTGGTGATGGTGCACCGAGTCTCCGCCGCTGGGGACCGGGATGGCGCTGGGTCCCGGCGGGGGCGCAAGGCCGTGCAGGGACGGTAAACCGGAGTTTGAGCCGAGGAGCAGAGCCGGGCTCGGAGACGTGTGATCCGGTGTCCCTGAGGGCGTTTTGTCGTCGTCCGAGCTACCCAATATAGTTTTATTTCCATTCATGGAAGAAGTCAATGGGTTGTGACTATTGGTGTTGGAGTTCTCATTGTTTTCTCTGCGAACATAAAGCAAAACACAGTCACTTGACAGCCTGATATGAGAAGAGACACAAACTAATTTAATTATATAATGCACCCTTAATAATAGAAATTATGGCTCATTTTTAAAATTGTGTCCGATATTTATCATGCATGTTGACAAGACTTTTACAAAGTCATGTATGATTTAAGTCTGGGACAAAAAATAAGAAGACAGTATATGATTAATCATCGTGAAATGAAACAAATACAACAGCAGTTTCTACAAGATTCATCAATCATCATCATTTATTTCTCTTTATTAAGACAGTTGCAAAACAAATGACACTCTTCCAACTCACTCACCAACACACACACACACACACACACACACACACACACACACGTAAGCAAAAATAGTATCGTCCATGTCAGCGTGCGCTGGGATATTAATTACACTGTAATTACTATAAGGCTAAAAAGCATCATTAATGTATAAAAGTGCAATGATTTATTAATGGACAAATCAGTGATGCATTCGTGCGTGCACGCGCAAAAGTGCAAACTGTTAGTCATTAATAGGCTCGGTGAAATTATTAATGGTAGTTTCTCAGGTCCCTAAAATACAGATAGGTCTAAGCCTAATTAAACGCCTTTGGCAGCAGATGACAATAACTTTTCAATTATTTTAAATAAGGTGTTATGTATGTTTTATATATAGGACAAATAATATGTTTTAGCATTACAAATTAATTTTTACGAGTGCAGCGTATGTAAGTCAAGACCTATATCAAGAATATCGTATATAGCTCTCGATCTTTCACTATGCCTACATGAATGAGTGGACTAATGATTGCTGAAGCGGTGCATGTTGAGTATGGCATAGGTCATAACTTTGCAGTGGTGACTAAGGCTTTTTCCAGTGGGAAGACATGATTTACGTGGAGCTTTCAGCCCGAATTAGTGGCTAGAGGGTGAAAGAAGACACCAACCCAGCTAACACCTGACTACAGACGTCTTCCAACCCTCCCTGCACGCCTGCCTGTGTAATTTCCAAACTTTGAAATGTACAAACGACTGCTAATGAAATGTCAAAAGAGCTGCGCCGGTATGGAGCCATGCAAGCAACCACATCAATTAAACCGCAAAATAAAATTTAGAACATTTTCACAGATAGACCAATGGGTTTATTTTTTAGATTTATACATCTACACAATCTACCTAGTACCAAAGTGGACTTGGAGCGTGGGCCACAGCCCCCAAAGTGAAGGTTTACTTTAAAAGCACTATATAAGCTAAGAAAAAAGAGAGGAGAAACTTTTCCTGATGTTAATGTCCAAGTCCAAGTCTCAATTTTATGTTATAATATGTATTATTACAATAAGGTAAAAGTGGGGTAAAGGCAAGTTTTATAGCCTTGTAATTTACCTTACAACGAGCCTTTAATTTTCAGCGTTTCAAGCTTTATGCGAGGCCAGGACAATTATCACAAACATAAAACCAAAACAACAACAACAGCGATGGTAACAGGATGCAAACACACTGAGCCTTAAAGCACAGCACACACTGTGCGTCTAATTTCATTTGGCAAAGCCTGTTTATGTATTAAATTTCGGTGGGCAAGAATGGCAATTAATAAGGACAGACTATGTATTATTATATAGTGAGTGTAATTAGGTCTCGGTCACCAGATTTAGACGGAATATTGGTTATTTATGCTCCGATTGTGGGCTTGTTTTAAATATGTTAAATAGCTTATTTTTCCTTGGTGCTAACTTTAATTTTAAAGATGAAAAGTACAAAAGCAAATTGTGGACAAACTTTGATCAGGCAGCCCTGTGGCAAATGTCTATATCCTCACCAAACTGACTCCCGTGGATATTTTATCACACACTCCTACCTTTCTTTTGCCTCCGCTGCCCGGTCTCTCTGCCGTCGGTTTTTGAACCAGTTGCTGACCTGCGTGGTGGTGAGTCCTGTGGCCTCGGCCAGCTCTCTTTTCTCCCGCGGGGATGGATAGGGGTTGTGGGTGTACCACTCCCGCAGGACGCTTCTGCTCTTCTCTTTGAAGCAGTAGCTGGTCTCCTCTCCGTCCCAAATGGAGCGGGGCAGGGGGAACTTTCTCCGGACGCGGTACTTCCCCACGGCGCCGAGCGGGCGGCCTCTCAGCTTCTCCGCCTCGATGTAGTGCGCCTTGAGCCACAGCTGCTGCAGCTTCGGGTGGTTGTGCGGCGAAAACTGGTGGCTCTCCAAGATCTTGTAGAGCTCTCGGAAGTTTCCCCGGTGGAAGGCGACCACGGCTTTCGCTTTGAGTACGCTCTCGTTTTTGTGGAGGTGCTCACAGGCCGGGAGAGACCAGAGGAAGCGTCCCAGCCGCTCGATGTTCCCCCCTTGCTGGAGGACCTCACAGACACAAGCCACTTGCTCCTGCGTAAAACCAAACGTCGGAAGCATGGACATGGCTACAACGTCAACCAAAACAGATTATATTGTGCCTTACTTCCACGTTTCCCCTCACTCTCTCTCTCTCTCGCTCTCTCCCTCTCTTTCTCACATTAAACCAAAACGCGTTAAGTCCATGGGCGAGAAAAGGTCCCCAAAACGAGCAGTCTAAAACTCAAAACTGACAAATGGTGGTTAATATCCAGCTGCGTAATGTGGAATAAACTCAAGTCCATTCAGCCATTCAAAACCCAAGGCGACAATTCCTCGTAAAGTTGGTGAGAAAGAGAGAAAAGTTGTTACTCCTTCCACCGTCCTCCTTCCACCTTTTCTATGCCGTTTCAACATAACCTACTCCCGGAGACCAGGCTCGCTGGCTCGTTTTAATAATATTATTCTAAGCTGGCAAGACAAGCGATTATATGAACTCTGATTGGTCGGTTATCTGACCCGGGGATGGCGAGGATAAGACAATAGTTCTAGTCAAATTATTTGCCATGGCTACGCTGTCACTCAAAGCAACCTGATATGCTTTGAGGTGGCTCCCTGGCAAAGTCAATCCGATTGTTCCCTTCACGACCAGCCCGCCTACCAATAGAAATATTGCTCAGATTTTTCGTCTAAAACAGTTTTTTTTTCTTTCGCTTTATTTTGACAGACACCTCAGGCAGCCAAGGAGCGCAGAGCTGGGGAGGCTGGAGGTGGAGAGGAGCGCTGATCCCGCAGCCAGAGGAAGGATGGCGCCAGAGCGCACGCAGCTTTTCTGCAGAACACAAAAACTGCATGTATCTTTATGTATCCAGCCCGGCGCCGGACACCGCTCACAAATCACTCAAGCTGTCCGCAACGCCTGCAAGTTTAATATTAGTTAAGTCTGTCATAATATACAGGTGAAATGACTTGAATCTCCCAAGGACCAGTGGTGTTTTGCCGTAAATAAAATGCTGAAAACTATGACTTTCAGTCGATTGTATTATTATTATCGTGCAAAAACACCAATATGAGCAAAAACAATTAATTTCAGAAACTACATTAATTCAAGATTTCCCCCTTAAAGGTCTTTAAATTATTTGATTTGAATCAGTTAAGTACTGACTGCTATCACTATCATAAAGATTTACACACCTGACTTAAATAGTGGTAAGCCCTATTATGCAAATAAAATTTTGGTAAGGTGGGCTTGCTGTTTGCTGTTGATAAATTTGAGCTAAAAGTGTCGTTTGTGTATATTTGTGTATGGGTTGAAACGCCAGCCAAACCTAACTGAAAATATGTGGCAATATATACATTCATATAATAATATCTACAAATGCGCCTCTTGGAAATAAGAAAAACAAGGATTAGATTTACAAATAAGACTTATGGGCTTGTTGAAATATATAGAGAGACAAGGCTATATACGGCAGTTCAACTTGATTTATTTAAACAGTTGTGCACTCTGTGATTCCTGTTATTTTCCCCTAGGGATTAAAAATGTGACTAACACTCTAACGAGTTTATATTGACATAGGCAACTTCATGAAATGTATTAATCCAATATAGTGTAACTAAAATATTCTTTTGATATCCCTAAAGAGAATTCCACTTTTGCTGCATACATGTACTGCTCTTTTAAACTGTATCATTGAATTTTTATAATAAGGTGCCCCCGATCCAGAACATAATCCCGAGTAATGCCATCAATCTAACAAACTAACAATATACTGGTATCATTGAGAGTGTCGCTTAAGGCAGTCACGCAGCCTGATTGCAGAGAATGGGAAGCAAGCTAAAGGTGTGTGTCTGAGTGTGTGTGTGTGTGTGTGTGTGTGTGTATTCGACCTAATGGTGAAATGAGGTGTGTGTTGTGGAGCCTGACGGACGGAGAGGAGAGGAGAGGAAAGGAGAGTCTACCGGGCAACAGCGGAGGAGAGAAACGGCATCCAGCTGCACACGGTGAGACAAAGTTTACATTTACATTTTATCCATGTAGCTGAGGCAACTTAAAATTGATGCAACGGTGGAGAAGCCTGAAGTCATAGATCAGCACAGTTACAAGCAGGGAGATAAGAGGTACAAAGGTGCCATTTATCTTGTCACCATATGATCATAAGAGAAAAGTGCTGGGGAAAGAAACAGAAGGGATTTTTAGAGAGCAGTTAAAGTGAGAAAAGAGGGCTTATGATCCATTGGGGAGAAAGTGATGCGAAGTACTTGTTGGAATCAGGAGTTTGCAGCCCATGAGAGGAGATGGGGAGTGACTCCTCTGTCCTTGCTGGAGTCAAGTTCATTCCACAAGCAAAGGGCAACAGCATAATGGCCATAAAAACACACAAATGAAGGGTAATTTGCGGTTGCGCGTTATTTGATTTGCTGAGACTGCAGGCAGGTGAGGAGTGTGTCATGTGGACGGGCATGTCTCTTATTGACTACTGGGGCCAAGGATTGACCAGTTGGTAGATTTCTATCGCCTCACCATGGGACCTGTTCATTAGAGCTGCTATCGTCAGCTGCACACACGCACGCGCGCTCACAATCACATCACCGGAGAGGGTCTCAAACCACACACGCACGGACTTACACATCTGCTGTTTTTCTTTCTCCTCCAGAAGAGCTGTCCCAGCAGCTTTCATCTCTTCTCCATAACTTAATATCACCTCTGGACCACAAAAAAGCCCAGGCAGATTACAGTTTTGGGGCACGCTTATTGAATGAAAGGAGGAGGCTGGGGTGGGGGACCGGAGTATAGCTTTTGATGACGCATATAAATAAAAACTTTCTCATGTTTTGTTGTTGCTTCATTTTATATGATTATTATTATTGTTGTTATTATTATTATATTATCATTATTATTATCATTATCATTATTATTATTATTATCCGTGCTGTTGTGGTTCAGCGTGCTGTGGTTCCATTGGGTATAATAATTCATAGACGACAATATTTTCAGTTAGCCCCATATTTTCATTTTAAGTGGAATTATGTCGATCTAAAATAAATATTGTACCAACACATACAAAACCAGTAGTTACATAAATTCATAAAAATCTCTCCGCAACATGTAAATAAAAGTTTGTCATACTGTTAAGGTTGGTGTGACTGTTACTTGCAGGTTCAAGCTTGCACTAAATCGAAGACAATCTGTAACTTTTTTTTTCTTCTTCTTTTAACCTATGTATATCTTCGCTATGCACCCTGTAAGACAGGCTATTTCATATTAGACGCGCTGTTTGAACAGGAATTATTAGTGTAGCCTAATTATGAAGTTATTTTATCACAAGAGCTGAGCAGTCTTGTAAGAAGACCCTGATCCCTGTTTCCGTATTGTGTTTTCCCTCTGTTTAATAAATTGACTTGGGTTTCGCCTGAAGCGCAGTTCTCAGAGAGTATTACTGCATTAACCTGACTGATGGTAATCGTCAGGGGACCGGGGCTTGCCTGAAATGGATAGCGAGAAAAACAAGGAAGCGATTTAACCTTATAGTACATAGCCTATATGCATAGAGTTCATGTGGGGGGAAAACCCGCATATCCATTATTACAGAAAGAAATCAAGTATTAGCCGTAGGATAATATTCTCATATTTACAAAAAAAAAAAAAAAAAAAAAAAAAAAAAGACAAGCTATAAGACCTGGAATAGTACCCTACAGGAAGAATAAGATTAATGCACAGCAGCAAAAAATATATATATATTTAATTATTTTATTGCAGTAGGCTTAAATGTGATATTATTAAATACTATCTGAATGGCATGCAGATTGCTTTCTTTTCGACTTTGCCACCTCATAAGAGTTTCTAGAAAGTTTAAGCATAGTAAGCAAAAAAGATAAGTGAAAATAAGCGCATGTAAACACTGTTTGACAGACGTGCCGTTTTAAACTGATTTCAGATAAACTTATCGTCTTCAGCCATCTTACACAAACACCTTAATGCTTCTTAATTGAACCAAAAACATACACGAATCTCTCCCATTGGTCAAAGAGGTGCTGCAATTACACCCTCACGTTGGTTTTAGTATTTTCCATAGGGTTATTTATCGCCTCCGTGGGCTCACTTTTCCGTTTTATATCAAATAGCCCACCTTTCACTTGCGCGTTGCAAAGTCTCTTGATTTATCTATGCGATTTCGCACTCTGAAAATACCCTTTGAAAACCAGGCCGTTAAAGTGGAAAAAGTTTTTTTTTAAGGCTTGCACAGTGCACTCTTTCTTTATTCTTTTCTTGAGGTCAAGTGCTTGGCCTTGTAAGGCTGAGCTCGTAGTCTCCGCACAGACTGATGCTCTGCGTCCCTGTCAGCAGCGGTTACGTGGAGGCCTATGAGCCTAATTCACTCCTTACTGACAGGGTCCGCAGTCAGTCGGACTACTGGGGCCGAAGGGAGGGCAGCTGCTACCAAAATTGGGTCCGCGGACCCCTAGGAGTCCCTGGTGGTGGATCCCGGGGTCTACGGCAAATGAGAAAAAGCTTCATTTCCATGTCCCTTTTACTAGAAATTACGCAAATGAGATAATGCATGGTAATGATTGTCTGGAACACAGGTCAGGTGGGTTTCTCTCTCCTCAGCTGCCCCATATGATCAGGCTTTATTCTAAATAATGGCTAACCATAAAAATCTCCTCAGATAAGGTCCCTAGGGACAAAATGTTATCAAATGGCCGGGTGTCTGCGGTGTAATTGCATCCTTGACATGAGAAAAGTGGGGATAACCTCTGGCTGGAGCGACTGTCGCATATCCGGATGATCCAGGTTCAATTCCAGGGACAAGCTCGCGGCGCAGTTCCGCCCACGTGCCCTTGAGCAAGACACCAATCTTCCTTACCTGCTACCGCCACTCCTCATGGCTCCTGGGTAAACACGTCATGCGTAAAATGTAAATTGTAGATTAGATTAGATCAGATTAGACTGGAAAGTTTAATGATCCCCGTGGGGAAAATGGGGGTCCTTGCTGCACCAGGAGAGGGGTGGATATATATAACACTATAACGAATACAGAGCGCTAAATGTATACAACATGCAATTGCAACATAAATATAAAGGCAAACCTTCTTCGTTAGGTGGTCGTACAGGGTCGTTCGTGGTCTAAACCCCAAGTGCCCGTCAACCGGGTGCGTGCGCCAGCAGTGACAGGGCGAATCAGGGTCCCATGTCTGGCCCTTGACAGTGTTTGTAAACCACTTGTTTCCACGGATCAGTTTGATCAGAGGGCCTCGGGTCTGAAACGGTGATTATTACGGCCCCTGATGAATGGAGATCGCGTTTCCCCTAATAGCCAACCCCCTATTTTCACAACCTCCCACCGCTCACCTCGGCCGCTCTCCACCACGACCTCCACTAATTGAGCTGATTATTGCAAGATGTGTGTTTAGGCGTGTGTGCATGTATGTGTGTGTGTGTGTGTGTGTGTGTGTGTGTGTGTGTGTGTGTGTGTGTTGTGGTGGGGGTTGCAGGATATAGGGACATGGCTTTTATTCTATAAGACTGCTATCTACACCGACCTGAGACAAGCGCAACAAGGGGTCGGTTGATGAGTAACATTCTTTCAGACATCCAAATGTTGGACTGAGAGAGAGCGAGAGGGGGGTGGGAGAGATTATTAAAGCCAGAACCTCTGTGTCTATACCGGTTAAGGGGATATGAATGAGAGCCTATCCAATAATTGGTTGTTTACATCTATCTTGTTACCCCAGAGGCCGGGGCTATCCTAGAGCAAGGAGGAGATTTCACTAAACTGAACAGAGCGGCATCAGGGAGGGGTGAGAGTGAGGGTGTGTGTGTGTGTGTGTGTGTGTGTGTGTGTGTGTGTGTGTGTAGGGGCGGTGTCTTCATTTCCAGGGGGCCCATAGACCGGCCAGCAGGTTGGTCACATTGGACTTGTGACGCACTGACACAGTTTCGAAGAACACATGTCCTTTTCCTTTTTGGAGACACACTTTCCTCTAGGCTCTAAATAGGCCACCCCAAACTCCGCTTTCACAGGTCGGTAAAGTATCATCTCAAGTGACCATCAAAACAAACACCAACATTAACAAAAATCAACCATAAAAGCATCGATTTTTGAGTCTGTTTGGAAATAGGCAAGTTTGATTTGAGTGCAGTTCAGGACGGCGGCTTTGATCCTACAAGCCAGCCTAGAGGCTACTAAAAATGTAGAGTTCTACTGAGAGGGTTTTAAGGCACTTGTTCAATATTTTTAGACCGACGATGTAATTATAAGATATTTTTGAGTCGATTTAAATATTTAAATGAAATGATAGCTATAAATCGCACGTTTTCACAATTTTCATGACAGAAATTGTTAATAATTTCATTCTTGCCGATATGCATGGAAAAGTCTGTGAAACACCTTGTAATTATGGGACCATGAATTCTGAATTGAGCGAGAGAATCGTTGTTTTTTTTTTTTTTTTTTTTTAAATTAAGGTGGGTTGGCTGCTCCTGAAGGCAGGATGATCCATCTTTCCTCCCTTCCCTTTTCATGGGTTATATTAGGCCTTTAAATGAAGAATTAATCAAGTACCTAACTAACTAGGCCCAGCTACCTACAGTCTTCCTGGCAAACTAAATAAACAAGTCACAAATAAACAATTAAACGAGTCAAGAAAATGCGCACAGAAAATGCGCCTTTATTACAGATTTTAATCTGTGGTCAGCGAAGAACCTGCATCATGTCAGCAGTGGAGGACTGGACTGGCCAATAGGCCTACACCACACTTAATAGAAGGCCTATATGGCAAGCTGAATTTTAGAGGTTTACCCTCCACCGCATCCCTGTCAAAAGCGAAACACTTTCCTGAGCACAGAGGACCTCAAATTAAAAGCTCTGGAATTACTATGGTGTGAATAAACGCTCTATACTCGAGTGTAGGCTATGATAATCTAAGTAACCTAGCACCCCGCCCCCACGCAAACACACACACACACACACACACACACATACACACACACACACATACACCGCACTTCTGTGGAAGAAACTTGCGCGCAAATTGCAGGTGGACTGAGCACTTGAGCAACCAGCAACAAGTGTCTCTATTTTTCCACAAGGCCTTGCTCCCGAGTGGCAGCGTGTGTGTATGTGTGCGTGCGTGCGTGCGTGCGTGTGTGTGTGTGAGAGAGAGAGAGAGAGAGAGAGAGAGAGAGAGAGAGAGGGGTGTGGGGGTGTGGGGGGGGGACGACGACTTGCTGCTTAAGTTAATTCATTCGATCAATCACTCCATTTGATTCCTGTTTATTTTCAGGAGTCGCACGGTCATTTCAGCCGCACACTGAGCCCTTTATGCGCTGCCAAGGCGTTTCCCCCCAGCCACCGCGACCATACAGCACGCATTCGACCATAATTTGGAGAGGAAAGCCGCTCCAGCACCTCTATGATATTTCACGGTTCCTAACCTTTACGGTGAAATCAACTCAGACCTGTCTATCGTCAAACCCGCAGTGCGCGCATAAACACACACACACACACATGCAGGTAGTACACGAGCTTCACACATACAGCGTCTTGAGCGTGCGGACACTGATTTATGTCAACGCCATGGGCTTGTTTAAATGAGTGCAAACAGACTCCAGTGAGGAATTATGTATTATTATCGCCTACAATTTGGAAAATACAGGGCAAACACTGTGCACCATCTCTTTCACGAACTGTTGTGTTTGCCGTTTGTGTACACACACACACACATACACACACACACACACACACACACACACACATACATACATGCATACATACACACGCATAAATGTGTATAACATACAGATATCTCTCTATATATGCAGAGATAGATAGATATATAGATAAATAAATGTACACTTAAAGGTGATACTAAAATATTTGCAGTGGACCTAGAAAATATATTAGCAAGTTATCACTTTTGTACAATTAAGGTGTAGGAGTTTTATATCTGTGGCATCTGTGGAAACAGATTTTTGACTTAAGCAGTATCTATTGATTAGGTTTTAATAGCTGGCAAATAAAAACCTCGAAATAGTTTTAAGCTAACAATTTAAAATTATATTTGATTACTGCATTGACTGACTATATTAAAAGCGTTCTGATTTCTCATGATGTTTTCTGTTCATATAATAACAGTGTCAATTGCAAGCCTCTGGCTAGGGCATAACTTATTCCTGCGGGGTATTTTGATACAGGCCGACACCTTAGAAATCACCCAGGGACCAATATGTAGGATCAGATAAACTCTCGCCTGCTTTCCATCAAGGTAACCACAAGGCCAGGACATATAATTGGATCATGATATGCAATTGCTTCTAATGACATAACATTTGAGATAGCAACAGTAGTGATTTTCGCTGTTGTGCTGCCTGTGCTGTGCCTCACCTTTCACATTTTCCTCTTTGCTGTTCTGGCCTTTTGTAATATCAGACACAAGGATGATTTGATGTTCGATGGCTCTTTGCTGTTGGTCAAACCTCAAAGGCCTAAAGCTGCTATTGTATCACTATAAAGTATTGTTTGGACTCAGGTTGTTCCCATTATAAGCCCAGGTGGGCCAAAAAGAGCTGCCAGCTTCAACAGTATTGCTCACCAAGGTCGCTGTAGCGTGGGTCAAATGTCATTTTAATCGACTGTAGCTCGGTCAAAGGGCAGGGTGGTTTGGGTTGGCTTTCTCCAACAGGTAGATACAGGTCAGAATATATACAGCAGGAGAAAATCAATCTGTAAAACTATTTTTTTTTCTGGACTTGTGCTATCAGTCCTCAAGAGAGCAGAGGCAGAGAACAGTCAGCTGTGCAGTGCAGAGGTGGAAGTGGTAAGCAGTCGCTCCTTTTTGATATTCAACTCTTTTTGATTAAGATGTCAGAAGTGTTTCTTTCAGATTGAGGAAAATAATTCAAAAGAGCTATCTGATCATTGGGAGGGATGACAACAAAGGGCAACAACAAAGTCAATGATTATTTTGTGTTGCGTCTTTGCAGAAAAGATACACCTAAGGTGTGTATTAGTGTTATTGCTTTGCTCTCAGCGTATGGGACACCTTTTTGTTTGTGTCCCATGTGAAGGAGCTACTTTGTCAAAGCTTGAAATCAGCATTTTTCGTTGAAGATTTAATGAAAATGGCTGTCTACAAATAATTTATGAAAAAGAAAATTCTCAATTTGACCAGAGCTCAGACAACTGTCACTTCACTTGGACATTTTAAATAATGTCCATTTTTGAATGGGAAACCTGCCTCCTGAATAGAGCCAAAGATGTAACTGAGTTAGTATTACAAATATATGTGTCAATTCTCTCTGAGATTTCTGCAGGAAACATGTTCTTTTCTGTGAGATGAATACAGTATACGGTATTGAGTTGTTTGTCAACAGATTCTGCATTTTAAGAAACTGAGTCTTTTCCCAGCGGGAAAACTTTGGTGAGAACTGGCAACCTTACTACAATAAAAATGCTTTTTTCTAGCTAGATTAGCCTGGAGAAGACAATCTTATTTCATCTGGTTGCAAAAGAAATTCATTATTTTGCTTAAAATTTGCAGACTTAATTTTTTTATTCAACTTTTCTACAAACTTTAAATGGAAATTTCAGCAGTCCAGTGTGATCATCCTTTGTTGTGGGACATTGAAGCTGTAGAAAAGTTGATTGAGTACTTTTTCCATTCGTCAGAAAAAAGAGGAAAGGTTTGTTCCACTGCTATACAGTGGAACAAACCTAAACTAAACAATGATACCAACATGTTAAATTAGTGTTATTACCACCAGCGCTGGGACTAGAGCTTATTTTTGGAAATGGCCTTACATAAGCAGCGAGGGAAGCAAACAGAAACAAAAGAACAACATGATTTTACCCACAGAAACCACTGCAGTCTGGGGTGCAGGTTTTTTGTCAGCTTGTTCAGTTTTATTTACCCTCAGAAACAAGGCTCAAATGTACAACAGTCATCATAGTCGCCCCTGATCGGCAATATCAGACCAATGTGTAGCGCCACGGAGCATAAATAAAATAAGATGGAAATGGGAACAAAGAGGATACCCAGGATAGTTAATATTCTTCATCTGCGGATAATATCCACCTAGGAAGAGATAGCACTTCCACAATATGAAGATAATTTGGTTGCAAAAAAGATAACCTATTTGAATGTAAAAAACATATATTTCTCCCACATGCTATCAAGTAGCATATCCACTTGGGAGATGGGTGTGATTCACAATTTAATTCTTGGTTCACTGTCTTCTAGATTTGGGAAGGGCTGTTTTTGTTTGAGAAATCTGATTGGACTGCCACAGTTCCATAAAAACATATGTTAAGTCTTAAGTTGAGTGGTATCGTTCTTTAAGACAAACCAGGGGACCTCAGCATCCTGTGTGAATCTCATAGACCTTACAGTATAGTATCCCTTTACATACAGCCCGGGCCTTTTCCTTATAGCAAAATCTGCAACATCGCTTAGTGTTTTTCCCTCATGCAACATTCGCCCATTTTAACAGCGCTGGAACTCATATGTCAGGAAAGAATTTATTAAAAGTGACCCACAGTAATTAGCGATGTGCTAATGCTTGAATTTGTATCCATTCCTGTATGCAGGCTTTTTACAACACTTGGTGGTTTCACTTGAAACACAGGCTTGACCCTGTGTCACCAGCCATATGGGCAGTAAATACTTCCATGATAGAGTCAGTGGTTGTAGTGATACTGTACCAGAGAGAAACATATTGCTGTACAACTTTTTGCATGTTGTTTTTTTATGGTGTGCAGATGATTGAGTGATGATGACCTAGCCTTGTTTTAGGTATGTATTATGGGTTTCAAAAGTGTTTCTTTTCTGTAATTTAGGCATGCTCTCTGTGTTTGAGAATCAAAAACAACAAAACATGTTGGCTTTCTGATGCTAATTATTAAATGAATCAATGTTGTTATACTTGTTTGACATCATATAAATGTAATTGAAATGTTTAAGTTCAGCAATTATGTATTAATTATAAATGCTGTGAACTAAGGTGTACTTTCTATGCAGTATACCTGATGTTTTACCCTATCACTGAATAGTCAAGGGCCTCCCTACCTGATACCCCACCTGAAAGATTCCATCGGTATTGGTTTCAGTGGAGGGTATTAGTGTCACCAGGTTCAAATGCTATTTCAGAGGTCATTCCATGCTATCAAGACCAAAAATCAGACAGAGATACTGACGTAACACCAGTGCCAGACCAGCAATTACAGTAGTGGGGTTTCCATCCATCTCTTTGAATTTGCACATAAAAAACACTGAAAGGAAATATTGAGGTGGATAAGCTCAAGAAGTGACAAAGAGAAAATGTGATAAAGGCGAATTATTCAGAGAACAATTGCATCCTAATGACTTTGGCATGTGCTCCGACTGTGTTGAATGACAACAAACATAACGGCCAATGAGAGTAAAACGTTACATGTGAACGGACTTTTAATATGGTCTCATACAACTGACTGCATGCTGAACAAAGAGATCATTCTAAACTGTTTTGCTGGCCAGTTTTGAATAGAAAACAGCCTACTGTTTTTCAAAATATTTTTATGACATAGTTACACATTGATTTCCATTTACTTGTACCATTTTTTGAAAATGTGTTTAATATAAAGACAAAATTTGGATGGAAACAACTATTATGTTGACTTTCTCAGCGGCACAGTATTGTTTGATAGGGTTTGATTCATATTCTCATGTGAAATCTCGCTGACCAACACCTACTTACAATCAGTTCTCGTTGGGCCAACAATTTTCATACTGCAATGCATTGTTTTTACAATACAGCTCTAACTTTGATCTTTTCCCCTGATTTTTCTGTGTCCACTGCATTAGGTATTCCAACTCTTGAACCCCTACTTCCACTCTCAAGTCTCAAAAGGGACTCTCATTAAAGATTCGTCTACTTTCATCATGTAAATGACTTCTCACTCATTAAACTAAACCATCCATCAAACCTTTTTGCTGTATTCTGCTCACTCTTGGGCATAATATTCAATATTGTGGAGATATAGGCAAGTGTTTGCTTTGTAAATAGAAGTGTGGCATGGCCTATCGCTCATTTGTTTTTATATGGAAGAATTGAATTTCATGATTGCTTTTTAATTCTGCCTGCAGGGTATATTAAACGCCTGCAAACCTCTGAACACTTTGTTCAGGAAACTAACAATTATAGTCAATCTGAGCATATGGTAACCACAGCTATTTGAGAGGAAAGATGGGGCTTAGACTGGGGAAATGCCTCATGCATCATTACACATTACTAGGGTTTATTTTCTCTTCATAGTGTCAGTGTTTTTGCCATTGATTCAATTCACAAGGGCTATCCTATGATTTATGCCAAGGGAACAAATAGAACTTTCCCCTTTAAGCCAGAATATAATTTATAACACCATAATAATTTGTATTTGAGAGATATTTGGACATACAAGCTTCAGACTATGATCAGTGTAGTGTTTCGCACCGTGCAGATATGTCTCCTGAAATAGTCGTTGACTGTTAACTGTAAACTGACCTTGGATAGATTTTCTCTCTTTTCTCACTGCTCTTGGTTAGAATTGGTGTCCTATACTCTACTGAAGCGGCAAAATGTCTACTCAAGTTCAGTCTTAGTTTTGTCTAAAGTTACTCAACCCAAATTCCAAATCATATTGTTATTTTTTGACGAATAACATATGAAGCTACACTCAAATTAATTTAGCTGCAAACAGCTTCTGCTGGTGTAATTCTTTACTGTCACAGGAACTTTGTATAAAAGCAGTCACAATGCATCAGTTAAAATGAACCTGATTAGCTTCATCTTTGGGTCGTGATAGTTAAAACTTGTCAGTTTGGGGGATAACACAGATTCTTCAAGGAGCCCACTGTGAGGAAAATTATCTTACATTGCTGTATCAACAGTCATGTCCTAACATTGGAAATGTGGGTGGGATGATCTTAAAGGGACTAAGCATTTTAATTCCATCCATCCATTTTCTTGCCACTTATTTGAGTCAGAGTTGTGCGGACATATTTGCTAATAACTTCCTCCAACTCATCCTAGTGGAATCTAAGGTATACCTAAAGCCAACTGGGAAATGTAGTCCTTCTAGACTGTCCTTGGTCTAAACTGAGGTCTCCTTCCAGTCAGCCAGTGCACCTGAAAAGAGGCACCTGGGTGGCATTCTCACCAGGTGTCCAAACTGCTTCAACAAGTTCCTCTCAATGTTGAGGAGTTTGAGCTTTGCCTGATCCTCCCACATTGCCCTCACCCTGTCAAGGAGAGTGAGCACCGCTACCATTCAGTGAAACCTCATTTCAGTTGCTTGTAGCTACCATGTCTTTCTGTTGGCCGCTACCCAGATCTCATGACCACAGGTGAGAGTCAGAATGACGAACGACCAGTAAATCGAGAGCTTTGCTTTGTGGCTCAACTCTCGCTTCACCGCCATGGCCTGATACAATGGCCACATTACTGCAGCCACCGCACCAATGGGCAATCACATGATCCCTTTTGCCCTCACACTTGAATAAGACTGTAAGAAACCTGAACTCCTCCACTTAGAGCAGCTTATACAAGAGAACCACATCTCAGACTTAAGCCCCTGACACTGTGGCCAGCTAGCTGAATCAGCACGTTGAAGGGAGCATGAGAGGAGAAACAGAAAATCAGGTTGTGTTGTTTGTTTGCCAACTAAGTAGCAAACTAGCTAACCAGAAACCAACCTTCTTCTCCAAGCAAAAGACCTACAAGGGCAGCAATTTCTCATCAGTTATATTATCAATTTGTTCAACAAAAAACTGAATGTGAATGGCAAATGATGGCGTAACATTAGTTGGTTTCTTTATCTTTCCATGATCCTGAGGCTTCCAGTTTACTTTTGAGAAAGACTTCTGTCCCCTCCTGGCATGTAGAGTCATGTTCTCTCACACAGGTGCAGATTGTGCATGGTGTATTCGAGGACAATTTTAGCAGGCAATGTAAGGTGATACAAGGCGATTTGACCATTGGCCTCAGTCGATGCTTGTTCTTTGATGACAGCTTGGTGAGCGCTGGCCCTTGGAGGTGTTGATGCTCATCACAATTATCAGCAATTCACGCCAATACTCACCGGAGATCACAGCACAGCGAAGCCAGGAAAATGGGCCCATCTGCAAACAGTAGAAATGCCATCCCGTGTCACCAAACTGGATACTTGACAGACCTCGGCGGCACCTTCAAATTAAGCACTGTCCTTGCCACATCCGGTTTTTATGACTAAATTGTGCCATGAATCTATTTTCTTTATACAGAATGGATGCAAGTGATAGAACATTCCAATACTTTATCCTTCATAGTTTTGTGAATAATACAAATAAGACAAATGTGTGAATCTAATAAATAACTGATGACTCTTTTCGTTTCGTCATTGGATACTGTCCACCTGTAAATTGATCATTGTGAAGCTTGAGGCTTGATGGACTTTCATGCCCAGCTTGTAACGCACAAGTGTATGCTTCAGCTTCCCACCAGCTTAATACGTCTGTCAGCCAGTTCTGCGGGAGGCTATGACTAAAGCATATGCACCAGTATTTCTTTTATCATAAAATAGATGGACCGACCCTGTACAGAACTGCCATCGCCCTGTCTGCAATCTTTTCATTTTGCTTGGTTTTAGTGGAGAGTTTTAGTGGTTCGGTTTGAGTGGCCTCTCCAGCTCGCCAAGGGAAGAGCTGATAATGATATACACCATGAGCTACAATAGACCTAAGCTTTTTGTACCAGCTCTGGAGGTCATCTCTAGTGAAGACGTGCCTGCCAGCATGCAGGGGGATGATGAGCTTTCACACAGGCAGAAAGAGGGGATTACTGTCAATTGCTCCCAAATTGCAATAATACCCGCTGCGGGGCCACCCACACACGCGCTGAGAGACAAGTGATAAATTGCTACATATGTCCATTCCACACAGTCAACTCCTGACACCACCACATTGCCCATGACTATCTCTATTTTTTTTTTACACTACAACTTAAGGAAACAAGCAGGAGAGCATTGTTACATCTGCTGCCTAGTAGATTATTTTAATATATTTATTCAGATATGGAATGTAAAAATACAGTGTTGTTTCAGTGAGTTAATATCTAGCTCAACATTTTTGGCATCATTGCAGGACCACCTCTAAGGAGTTTGCTTTTCAGGAACCAAGCAAAACAAGTTGATTTCTGCACATTTTTGACATTTTATTATTCCCATCTGTTGGCACAGTCTTTATTGGGCTACATATTTAATAACTAACATTTCAGTATCTGATTCATCCAGTTTCAGTACACAGTTTTTACTCCACAAGGAGATACTTAGGATTTGAAAAATGTTTCATCTACTTTCACAACACAATTGCTGGCCCAATAACGCTTACGTCCCCACCGCATTAACTGCAAGGAAAGATTGTTTGTCACCCAAAATGAATACATAGCATATCACGTTTTGAAATGAAACCCATCGGTGTGTTCTCACATAGGAATAAATGATAATTAGTTCTGGTCATATCATTCCTCTGCCCAAGAGCTCAGCAGATGGCTAATCCAGTCCCAGTGTCTAATCAGAGCAGTCATTCTAATGACAGTCTAATTTCATAAGAGGCCTTTGTCTCCGAATATTCAGGAGCAGCGTGGGGGAGATAGGAGATATTAATCATCAGCATAGATTGGAAACAGGCCTTAATAAATGGCACATTTGCTTCCTGCCTGTCTGTGTGAGAGGAATGGCAGAATGTTCCGACTGCGTTCCACTGTAAGTGTGTGTGTGTGTGTATGTGTGTGTGAGAGAGAGAGAGAGGGGAAGGAATGAGATGGTTGGAGTGTGTGGGTGGACAGCAGCTGCAGGGCTCTGCATGTGGTTCTCTGAATATATATATATATATGTGTGTGTATGTGTGTGTGTGTGTGTGTGCGTGTATGGGGGGGTGATCTGTGTAAATGTGCCTGACAGTCTATATGTGTGTGTATGTATGTGTGTGTGTAATTATTTTAATGTGTACGTGTGTGTGTGTGTGTGTGTGTGTGTGTGTGTGTGTGTGTGTGTGTGTGTTGCACCTACGGTAGTGAGGGCAGCAGAGTTGAGTCAAGTCAACAGACGGGGCATTAATGTAGAATTTACACCTTCAGGTCAGGGCACCAAAAACCTAATCACCACTAAAACTGCAGCTGGTAGCACAAGTGCTTTATGTGTGTGTGAGT